>NW_009603862.1:13778-16715 GCF_000690535.1 Cariama cristata
TGCTGAATCCCATTGTCTATTACTCTTCAAAAGCAGGCTAACAAGTTGCACGCTCCTGAGTGACTCTCACTCGTGGCATGCCAGCAGTGGCAGTGCAGAGAAGGCATACAGGAGACAACCAGGCGTTCTGGGTTTTCTTCCAATTCTGTTTGCAAACCCTTGTTCATCTGGCCACACACACAGTCATATGGGACCCTTACACTGTGGTAGCATTCACCAGATACCAGTGGCACTGGGTGGCCTGGCAATTTCCAGAGTGCCCCATTCATGCTCCTTGTTCACACCCCTGGGACTGATGCAGGGAAGGACTACGAAAGTCTCCTTCACCCAAGGATTCCTCAACTATGAGGCTGATCTTGTTACTTTGGGATGCTTGAACAGTAGAGAATAAGCCTATTATATCATGAAAACAGGGATTTCTGCTGTAATTTCTCTGTTTCCCAGCTAATTATCTTACTTGAGAACTGCTTGTGTTTCTTTTCCTGGTAGTTGTGGGTCACCATTGCATATTCCTCTTTCTCCAGGTCCACCCTGCAAAACCCCTCAGTATAGCAACTGTTTGGTAGAGCTGGTACTGTCCAAAAACTGTTCAGCCTTCCACAGTGTTACACAGGAAACTTTGGCCATGATTCCCACCACCCTCCACCACATAGCATAGTCAAAGGAGGTAAAAACATATAATTGCTAGAAAATAAAATTGCATGGATTTACCGCAGCTGAAGATCTGGATCCACCCTAGGGACAGCAAAAAGATTTCAATGTGTAGTCTATTTTACTAGAAACCATGCAAAGTCTCTCATCCACATCAGCCTGGTATTTTTTACTTCTATGGAAGCAGACAACATTTGTATTCAGCTGCTCACTTATAAATAAAAACATTTTTACATGGGTGGATTAGAGTGGCCTTTTTTTTCCCCCCCTCTTTCGGTTCCCATTATTTTATATATTACACACATGTTCTGTCAGCGAAGCTCACTTTGTTATCTGAAACATCTGTGGTACCCTGCTGTGGAGAAGGCCAACACTGCTGCTGCTGTTGCTGCCTGTCTTTATTAGCCACTGATTTGCTGATGTAGTCCTCGGACAGCGTGCACTGCTCCGGTTCACGTCCGTAACACTGGGGCTGCATAGCAGAAACAATAGGATTCTGTGAACTGGCAGAGAGGTCCTGTTGGTTCACAATATGGCAGCTACCATCTATACAAAGATATGAAGCCAAGGTTTCATGTGCACATTGATGCAAGCAGCGATTTTTGTATTTCTAAAGAAACATACGTGAATTTACATGTAAGTGGAAAGGATAACACCCTTACAAAGAAGGTACATACTCAGCAAAAGGAAAGGACCTCCTACTCAAGGCTCTCGCAAAGTCTGGCTGTTGAGCTACCATATTATTTCTTATTTTTTGGTCAAGTGAAAAGTTAGCTGGATTGATCTTTTAGCCTTATTTTCAGGTGTTTTTTACAGTCATAGTCCTGACGTACTACACAATCCCATGAAACTCTCTGAGATCTACTGTCACTGTAAAGATTATCACCTGAGGTATATAAGTAGTATGGATTTCTCAGGGAGCCATGACAAGATTTTAAAACATCAACTTATAGATGAAAAGTCTGTCTATATTTCTTAAGTAACATTTTTAGAGATAAGATATTCAGGTCACCTGACAGAAAGTGAAGCTATTTCTATGTATTTTATACATTTACTTTCTGCAAAGAATAACACCTTGTAAAATCAGCTTAACCATTTCCCCTCTGAAAAATCAAAATCATCTTATCTTTATATGGATTTCTTATGCAACAGATGAGTGAAATATATACTCCATTTAAGAATCTGAGAAATATGATTGCTAAACCACAAAACTTAACAAGAACATTCAAGGGAAGATGCAAGAACAACTCACGAAAACACTCCCGTGGACCAGATTTCCAGCTGACAGTGTTCCTTTTATGGGTCTAGTGTTTTAAGAAACTGCTCTCTAATATAAAGACAGGACAACAAGAAGTTAAAGGCACCTCCCTCCCGTCAAAAAAAATAAATAAATAAATTTGTCAATGACATAAAAACCTGAGCTGAGTTCTGAGTCCCATAGGTAAACTCAAACCATCTTTTTGTAGTTTTTTTGGATCTCCCAAGGACTCTGGGGCTGATTCAGAGAATAATTACGGTATGGAAACATCATGTGACTGCTGTCACAGATCTTTTACATGCAAGTCAGCGTGCATGTGTGTCCAATTCAAGATTCAAAATTGAAGACTTATGTGGAGATAATTATAAATGAAAATAAAACACAGCTTTTGAAAAAACACTCCATTTTCTTTATAAAATAATTGATCACCTAGCCCCAGTAGGAAGGTTCAAAAGTTACCATATAATGAAGTGCTAGTAGCAAGCAGCTTGCTCTGTCTTTCAGGAGCAAGACCGTGATGACAAGAAAAAAAGAATCAAGAAAATAAATGCCACAAAGGCATCTCTCCCCTCTTCACCTCCTTTTAGCTTGAAGCATTACTTTCAAATTTGCTTTATTTGTATTACACCGCATTAGTACCCCTAAACCAGCTAAGTTCCATGCAAACACAGGAAGGATCTTTCCATGTTTAAAATATGAACCTCATTTCCCATGTCTTGAAAATAACTGAGATGTGATGGCAGAATATCACTGATCTCCAAAATAATCTTCGGATTACCCAAGAACCTGGTGTACAGAACAAGCTTCAGAACTGTTCTGTAGACAGTTTATCCTTTTTACCTGTATTTGACAGAGAACTAATCTGATAGTCACAGGTTGTCCCCTTGCTCCAAGTATATCCTCAGAGAAAGGCGATGGTGTGCTGTTGCTACTGCTACCACTTACTGAGGATTGTCTAAGAGACGGTATTTGAAATCCTCTGGAGGCCAGTGAAGTCACGGATGCTTTCCCGCAAAGAGGTGTATCAA
>NW_009603862.1:16746-29246 GCF_000690535.1 Cariama cristata
GCAACAGCAACATCTGATCTTAAACTTACAAGATTGTTCTTATTTGGGGGCAAGCGAAAGGAAGGAATAAAATTAATGTATAAGCATAAACAAGCCCAAAACTTGGAAGATGAACTGAAAAGACAATTATCTTTATAAATTTTAAAACTGCAAACAGATTCACACAGGACAATTTTCCATCTGCCCAGATCCTTCTGCAGGACATATGCAGAAGACAGCTTCAAGTTAGCATATTCCTTCGTATGAAGCTTTTTCCTAAGATATTTATGGTTGGAGGTTTGGGGGGAAGTGCAATGCTACGTTGGAATAGTAGTAATTTCTCTTTCACCCTTTGTGTATGTCACCGTCTATTGTAACTCGGTTTTTAAACATTCATCTGAATATTTCATCCATGCAAAAACTAGTCCCAGCATCTTTTTTCCGAATAACGTTTGGCGGTCATTGCTTCACAACTGCAAACAATCCTCTATTGCTATTGAGTGCTACAGTCAGGCTTGTTTCATGCTGGAGGTTAGAATCTGATCCTAAGTCCACTAAATCACAGAGGCTTTTTAAAGTTTAATCTTGAGAGGATTTGGGTTGTAAACAAAGGACACTCTACATGGGGAAAGAAACAACAGAAAACTATGAACTTATGACTCTAACGCAACCCCGAGTTCAAATTTTCTGTGTGATTTAGCAAGAAAATTCTGAGCTTTCGGCAGCAGCACACACACCCTGGCATGTGGGCAAAGCTAAACTGAGCATTGATGCTCACATCCAAAACCGGCATATGGATCTCATTTTACCATAGACATGATTCTTCATGTGCAAAACATGTGTCCGACTGGTTTTCTTTGGCTTTTTAAGATGTGCTTCTTTTCCTTTGGTGGGGGCAGGGAGTAGAGAAATAAATAAATAATTTGTGTGGTACTTCAATAGACTATTAAGAGAACGGCCTGGAATTCAAGGCCAGGTAAAAAGTCTGTACATCAGCTCGAAGTATCAATTTCAGCAAACAACCAAATGCCAACAGTGAGAAACTTAGTCCACTATACAGCTTCTGCAACACGTTAATCTATCCCACTCTGTAATTGCTAGATAGGAAAGGGAAAAAGGGCTCCAGATGCCAATAACTTGGAAGTGGTAATTAGAGGAGTCCACATTACTGCTGCGAGACTCCCATCTTCCCTTGATTACTGGAAAGAAAATTTTGTCCAGTGGGTCTCCTTCTCACTTCCAAAGCATGCAGCACTTCTGTGTTCCTAAGCTCCGTCTCCTTCTCACTGGCCACATCAACAGGAGCTTGATTGGCTGTGGAAAACTTCTTTTACCTTGTCCAATGTTGAAGAATAACATATTTCCCATAGAAAATGTAGGAAAATATTCACAAGGTTATAAGGTGACCTAACAGGGAAGTACCACAAGCCCCAACTTTTAGCTATACAAGATCAAAATTACCTCCCACAGTCCCAGTCTGAGTGTGGTAGAGAACAAGAGAGTCTGATCCCCCTTGCTTTAAAGGGTAACAAATATCTTTAAAGGCTTGCTGAGCGTTTATAATTTCTGGGACCACGGAGACAAAGTCTGAAAAGGGTCTGAACGTCACTTGAGAAAGGAAAAGGAAAAATATACTTATCACAAAGAGGGAATGCATTTGTATTATTGCATTGAAATAACACAAGGCTACAATGACAGCCTATAAATTTTTCTCTTGAACTGTAACCAATATTTTCCATTTCAAATAACAATGTAAGAAAGAGAGACTCAGAATTAATAGAAATCATGGACATAAATCGGTAGGTACTTAGGTGAAAAAGAACCTCAAGTTCGGGTATCGTTAAAGGAGAAAAGGTTAACTAGCCCTTTGAGCAACTCTTGGATCCATTTACACTGCTGACAAACTGACCCAAAAAGTATGCTTAGATTTTACTGACGATGTCCATCTTTATAGTTCTCAGATTCATAGCCCAGAATGTTACAGTAAATTCTTGGCAGTGAAGAGCATCTTTTTTTTCATCCCTTAAATTTAACATCACACATAACACTAAACCTAATCTATGACTCCAAATAATAATAATAGCACAAATAGTAACTATGTGGTTCCGCAGTGATGAGAATTAAGTTACAGAAATTTCTCAATTCTACTTTTTCTGATTTGATGTGTCATTTCATTAAACAACCATGAATTATTGAATATTAATAATTTGAAATCAGTGATGCACCTTAAGGTACGCATTTACAGACTATAAGTATTTTTCTTAAGCTTTCTGTTGCTGTAACTGGCTATTGAAACATGAGTTGTTCATTTAAAAAAAACCCCACACACGCCACACAAAACCACAACCGGGCAAACAAACCAGGACTGAACTGCAAGGAGACCGTTAGCCAAAGCCAACATGTATTAGCAAAGCTGGGTCCAGAAGACGAACAATCTCTCCTCCATTTTAAGACCCAGTCCTACATTTGTTTAGTGCATGTAAATCCCCATGATTTTCTAACAGCTCCATCGAACCTTGGGAGATAAGTCTTATAACTGAAACTAAAGCTGACAGGTCCATCCCCCCCACCCCCCACCCCCATGCAGACTTCTAAATGAGAAGGACTGTGAATATTGTAAAAAAAATAAAATCAATGCAAAGTTATTTAGCACAGGTGTTGCTGTTATTGTGCTACATTTGGAAAGCCCACACATTCAGCACACCTTCAATTCGCACACCCAGCTGCGTGAGGTGGTGGTCTATTGTTAGTTTACAGGATTGCAATAAAAAGCATGAAGTAATATTGGCAAGCTCAGGAGCTATTTTTTTTTCCTCTGATGTCTCCCTGCATCTATTTATCTAGTTCTCCTTGCTTTATTTCTGATTTTATATTCAACATATTCAAAAAAGGGTCAGAATAGGTTTTAAAGATGTAATGCCACGCTCAAGCCTTTTGAACGCTAAGAGAAAACCTCAAAAGGTTCACGCATAAGGGAACAAAGATATAAGGATAGCTTTGAACCTGAGGGGCTCTCTCACTGCAAGTAAGTGCATTGCCAGCATGTCACAGGTGTACACCACATGAGCAAGTGAAAAAAATAAAATGCGCTTGTGAAGGGGTGTGATGCTGACAGGTCCGAGTCCAGAATGCATTAATCCCAGGGTGAATGTGTGCATCTGTTAGATATTTATGTAGTTCCTACTAGTAGTTTGTACAGATATCTAAGCAGGTGAACGTCAACAGCTTTGAAACCATATGTTAAAGGGAGCCTGTGAGATGGTATGAGAAGGCTATCAGGCATTATGGGTCTGATGAGGGAGGGCAGACACTTACCGATAACAACATTGCCCCGATTAGTCGGGACTCAGGCGCCCTACGCCAGGCTCCTGTTGATTTAGCTGTGCGACACTGGGGCAGACGACAATCTTTCTCTCCATTTCCCCATCCTTGAACAAGAGATACTAAATACTACTACAGAATTACAATTTTCTTTCTTCCCTCTCCAATTCCTAGTTTGTTTGGTTGGGTTTTTTTTGGGGTTGGGTTCTTTTTTTTTTTTTGGGGGGGGGGAGGGGGATAGATTATTTTTTATTCCACAGGTTTGTATAAAACCCAGTTGTGTTAAAACACCAGTTTTTTAATGCTGACTTTAGTTTGTTGCAAGAAGACAGAGTCAAGATCTTTGTCTCCTGGTAGTTACAGGAACACGCTACAGCAGAGAAGAACCAAGTCCTGTTCCTTTGTCTAATTCAGAGATTGTTTTGTTCTTTTTTTTATATTTTAACTCTGAGTCGCTCAGACTCGGGAATAGCATGCATCTGAACTTAGGTCATCCCATTTCCCAGGGCAGTCTCCTGGCCACCAGACTGTACACCTGATAGGTACACAGAAGCACAGTTGAGTCTAACGTATTCTCAGAGAGGAAAAAAAAGAAAATTGTTTAAGAAAAACAATGCACTTCCCCAAAAGTGACATTTTGTCTATAATGTTTACTTTCTCTACTAAATATCCTGAGCAAGAAACTGTGAGAATTCATTCATCTTTGAATGAATTTATAAAACATACTGAGAGGTCTCTGTGTGAAATGTGTGAATTTTTTTTATGATTAGCAGAGAGTATTAGAATCCAAAAATTGTCAGTTTACACACCACTTTAACCTAGACAACTCAGTTTCTGCTACCATACATGACTTCTAGGAAATGAAAGGAAAACTGTTTTCACATTAAATGCTGAGTTTATAAAGGAGGTCTGTTAGGAAATTTTTCCTTAAAATTAAAATTTTCCGTAAAATGGAGACAACAAATCTCTCAAATCCCCTCCACTTCAAATAGCCTAGCAACTACCTTGAACCCTCAGTGGTTCAAGTTACTCTCAAAGGTAAAGGAATCAAAAACTAGCTTTGGAGTCCTGTAAGATCCTGTTGCTAGAGGAGTAATTCCATCTTTGAAAATCTTGGTGTGACTAAGTGAATTCATCAAGAGCTGCAATTTCATTTTGTCCTCAATGGTTCATATACATATAGCATGCTGGAGAAATTTGCCTTCCTCTCCCTTTTGAAGTACTATAGGCTCACTGAAAAATATTCAGGGAGGATCCACCCATAGGACATGGGTCTCACAGTTTAGCATTGCCCAAACTCTGCTACCAAACATTACCCATCCATGGTAAGTTCCATGAATTTCAACAGCTCCACTGAGACTGCTGCTAAGTGCTTCTGAAAAAAAAAAAAACTAATCACACCTTCCCATCCTCTTATATGTCTGCCTTTTACAACATCAGAACACACACTCTATAGTAGCCCTTTTCAATTTATTTCCCCCATACCTCCCTTCCCAAGAGGATATTATTCATAAACTACTCCTTCACAATGTAATTAGCTTCTTCCAGTCCTTGGAAACGAAACATTCATCCCTTCTTTTGTCCCAACCCTCAAGAACCTCTTGCAAGGGTCCTCTTGCAGCTCACCTCCCTGCAGGGTGGGGAAAGACACACCATAATTGCTCTACACTTGGTACCAGAGAGAAAATAATCACACTCACCTTTTATTACTTTGCTTTACTTTAATGAAGCACCGTTAGTAAAGAAGATGTGTATGTAAAGTTGGTGGTTTACCAGAGACCCCACCACCTCTGTTGTCTAAGGTCCCTTCGAGTGCCCTGCAGGATTCCCCGACTCCAGTACCTGGGCTAGCATGGGCAAATCTAGGTCTAGTGTTGCAGTGGCAGAGCTCCATGGAAAGGACAAGTCACAAATGACATCTCCACTGTGTATCAGAAAATATTAATTGAGATTTTTAATTTTGGGAGATGTGGATTGCAGGGCATCTATAAAATATACCCCAAACATTCTCAGGAATACTGCTCAACGGGCTTGATTAAAATTGAGCAAAATCAGTCTCTCATCCTTCTGTTTAAAAAATGAGAATTCATTTATTCAGCTTAATTCAGAGATTAAATATGATTAAAATTTCTATAAGATGTCTAGCTTTTCTGAAATAAACTGCAGTGGCCATCAAAATATTGACAGTCATTGGTAAATTACTTCTGGTGTTTAATCAATGTTATTTTTTTATCATCCAATTTTTTCTTCAAGTCAGCTTCTAACACTAAACTACATTTCATCAAGGTTGGTAAAATGTTTAGAAAGGAACAGATGTCAGAATATGGGGATTGCCAATAACACTGATGGAAGCCAGTAATTTCTTTCCTGTCCAAAGGCAAAAGAATGAAGAATAATCTAGACTGTATACAATAATACAAGATTTACTACAACATTAATGGCTATAAAAAGTAAAAGTATACAAAAGCTATCTCCATTTTTTTCAAGCCATCACTAAGGGCAGTGTTTTTCAGTTTGAGACAATTTTTACTAGAAAATGAAAGGTCTATGTATTCTTAAGCCTTTAAACATCCATAAAACACAGATGAAGACACAGGCTAATGTTAGTTGCTTCCAGATATATTTGTGTATTAGTCTATTGTGTAAGTTAATAATTTTGCCAAATCTCAAAAAATGTAGATGCAATCTTTCCTTTAAGAAAGCTGCTCAGCTTGTTATTTACAGATTGTAACATTTACATAAGAGTTTGGTTTAACAAGAGATATAAATATAGATAAAACCCTTAGGACTTCATTCTTTAAACTGCCCTCTAAAAATCTGCCCTACAATTTGCACACTGAATTTTGTGCAGACTATTCTTGGAAGCCTTTTGTGAATTAGGGAGAACTGACTCGAAACAGGGGCTGGTTAATCACAATTTTGCAAATTGTACGTAGCAATCATCCTCACATTGTGAAATTCAGATCTATAAAATGCTGATGTTTTAAAGCTGAAAAATAAATAAGCTAAGTAGGACTACTTTGCTAAGAAGGGAAAGAAAAAAAAAAGAATAAGACCCCTTGCAAAGAAATCCTTAAAATAAAAATAATTAAAATAAAAGAAGTGGTATCATAAGTGAAGGGCACCTCCATTCCCTATCTCAACTGCAAGCCCACTCTGGAAAAAAAATTTACCACCTGACTGTTCCTCTCCCAGTCTCATATCAACATTCACCTGAAAATATCAGGCAAATTCCTGCACTTCTAATAATAAATTTGGGAGGTTTTCTATTTTGGAAGGCTTCTGTATATTTGTCTACAATCTGGAAAAGCCCTCCAGTTGAGGAACGACTGGTGAAACCTCAACTCTTTCACATGTCTACCACTGACTCTCATCTGTGCACCCAATCAAAGCTCCTTTGATTAAATATCAGGACCATCACTTGAGTATCAACTGCAGCAACATGGATACATAGATACGATACTTTATGATGCATGTTGAATGCAAAAACTTAAGAATAATAGCTGGCAAGTAAATAGTTGAGGGAGAAGTAGAATTTATGTGGAAAAGATGATGCCTCAAAGACAACATTTTTTGTTCTGCTTTCAAGCTGCGGCTAATGTAACTTCATCAGCATTTAGAACAAAGCCGACTCAAGAGTCTTCTTTCCCACACAGGTTTTGCAACTCCTAACGTTTAGTATAAATGAAGGTGTCTTTCTATTTATTTTCCCTTATCTGTTCCAGAAAGACCTTGCTGAACTGTTTTGAGCATACAAGGATATGCTGAAATTCACGTAAAATATTTTCTGTTATCAATGTAATTATAATGATAAGAAGTTTCCATTGGGGTTCAGCTGCGACGCAGTGTGCGTCGGTCATCCTTCTGCCATTCCAAGTCCCTGCACTGTGGACACAAGTCACAAACAGTTGAAACTGTTTTCCTGATGTTGATCCTCCCCAAAGGTCAGGTTTCTTACCTCAAACATTCCAGCAGTTGCTTAGACTGCAGTTCAGGAATTTTGTGTAACATTGCCTCCAGAAAGCAAATATTTATGTTAGTAAATACCATTAAAGTATTACTGTTATACAGGTATTCTCATTGGTAAACTGCTAAATGTGAGAAAGAGAACTTAAAACTAAATGGATGGAAACATATTATATTTGTATATTAAACAAACTTTACACGTTACTTTACCATGATAAGTGTTTTATCAAGCACGAAGTCCAGCCATTAACTCTTTTTATGGGAATTAATGTTTTTTAAATTAATACAAATTCAGAATTCATGCCTTTGCTACAGAGAGCAAGCAGAGGCAGAAAGCCCTACGAAGAACAGAACAAATCAGTATTACCAGGATTTCATAAAAGTAGTGGTCAGGAAAAAAAGAAAAAGGAAAATAAAGGACCCACAAGTACCCTACAGAGGGATAAAATAAGGACATTCCCTTTAAATGGGACAAGCTAACATTCAGGACTGGCTCTGAATAAGGTAGATCAGGTATTTAGCTTCACACATCACAAGTGAGTATCCTGGGCATCAGACTAGGTTATTCTAGTAGAGGACATTCACTCACCCACTCCTATCAGAGCTCACTCTTTTGTTGTCCTCTCCTTTTTTCATTGCAGCAAGCATTTAACCTACAGCTTCATCCGCACAAGTGAATGCCCAAAGGACAGAGTTCAGGAATCTCTCTCAAAATACACATTATTTATTCAAATAGAACTTTTTAATGCCTGAAATTAGTACAGGATGAAAAGAAAACTCCCCTTTCAGTTTCATCCCATGACTCAGGTTGGAACCGAGATCGACAGAGGTAGAGCTGAGCTTCTTCCTTCATTTGCTCTGCTTCCCACCTTGGAGGCCAAGACTAGGTGAGGGAAAGCTTTTATGTTATTAACTCAAAAATGGCATATTTGTGAAAGCCATAACAGAGAATCTGTCTTAGGACAAGGGAACACAAGACACTGAAAACAGAGAAGGCCTGCAAGTGGGAAGGAGTCTTCCAGGGACAGGATCTAGATAACACAAAGTTCCCACAAAAACTTTGGAAGATTATTGTTTGCTATTTTGAAGACAATCTGCCAGTGAGTCCAGATGTACTAATTCAGACTTTCAAACACACATTTCAGTGTGCTCTGAGTTTAAATGTAGGTCAGTAAATGAGCAACTCATCATACACAAAATCATCTTAAATATCACCTAAGCCATTTCACTTATTTGAGAAATGTTGGCAGCACCGAACTTGCAAATAGTGTATATTTCAGAGGTAAAATGCCAAGACTAGATTTTTTTAATTTTAACATAATGAATCCTAAAAAAGTAATTTATTCCATTTTTGTTAAATTCAGTTATGTTGGTAATTAGGCAAGTGCTTTGCATCTATGTTTTTGTTACCTTCCTGAATATTTCTACTGAAGGATTTTATTCTTCCCACACCTCAGCTTTTATTCACGATCTGAGTGCATCCTATTTTCTATCTGTTACTATGTTTTAGGCAAAGATCTTTCAGAAACATAAAATTAATATGGACTCAAAGTTCACAGCACTTTAAAAAAATAGTTATGTATCTAAGAACCCAAATGAGACTCCAGCACCAGGTGATTCACAATCCCAACTCACTGGGATTTTCATCAGCTGTCAGCGTTGCCTCCAAAATAGCAGCAGTCAGTGCAGGTAGGCCACAGTGCAGGTTCTGTAAGTACAGCTGCTCTGCAGTAATTGATCCTGTATGTTGACCCAGACATCAGGGTGTTTACTGTCTGCATATGACTCTTTCACTTCATGGAAAGCTGTACAAAACTAAACCAGCTCATGATATGTCAGCCTTTTGATGGGTACATCAAGCACTGTCTCTTAACATTTCTTTACTCCTTGAGAAAATTTGACCTCATGGCTCTAACAAATCACACAAACTGCCTGGACAACACAAGCCGACACTACTACACGCAAGTCTGGAGGCTGTCAAGGCAACATGCGGCATCTACTCAAAAAAACTGTAAGCAGTTGCTTTAGGAGTAGAATGTTGCTTTAAAGTCCAGTATTATTTTATTATTATTACTACTATTTAACAGGAGTACTTTGGAATTACTGAAGATATCTGCTCAAAGCCAAACTCTTGCGAGATCCTGCTGCCCACACTCCAGTCCAAGAGCAGCAGAACTTCCTGATGCTGCCTCTGAAGGTGAAGGGCTACACACCTTCATGCCATGAGCCAGGCAGACTCAGAGATACTACTAACTGACACCAAAATACTCACACCCTCAGGAAAAAAAAAAAAAAACACAACAAAAAAACACCACCAAAAAAACCCACCACCACACACACACTCTACAAATCAGTGTCCGAGTATTTTAAAATATCCCATAATTCCCATAAGGGAAAAAGGCTTGAAAATGTGTCTCTTTGGAGACACTTGTAAATATTTCTTTGGCTACATCCACACAGGTGGGAGATCCTGCCCTAAAAATTTTAGAATACTGTAACACCATCTGGAAGGACTAGGCCATCTCAAGCCTGGTTGAAAAGTATAATGGATGTAAACTTCAGTATAGAACAAGAAGAATAACACCTTCTCACAAAACCAGTTATTATTACCATACATGATCATGGGTTTCAAACTTTAAAAAGCTTTAACATTTTAAAATACGACACCAAGAAGTGTAATGAGACTAACCAAATCTGTTTTCTTCACTGTGCTTCTCATGGCCCAGTATCTCTTGCAACATTGCATTTGTGTTTGAAGCTATCTATTACCTTGGATGAACACATGGAACTGTTCTACACCAACTGCAGCTGTGCATGCTAACATGGGTCATTTTAAACTTGTTTTGAATAACTTCCCGTTTACCAATATTTTTAGGAAGTTTAAATCTATAATCTCTGTAGTTAGAAATATATAACACTAAATGTGTGCTGCATAAGAAAATTTGAGTAGATGCTCACAATTTACTGAGTTCCCTTTGAGGGAAATGAGAAAGATACACAATACTTTCATTATCTGTCTCTAAGTGTTTTTTGTCAAATTTTGACTCTGCCACCATTCTTCAGTGACAGACATTAGGTATGACATTCTTTGACACAATGTCAATAGTGACATCAGTAATATTTGACACAAGGCACATTGGGGTTATTTGACACAGATAATTGGATAGCTCAGGGCACTGGAGATCCAACGCATAAAGTTTTACCTCCAAGTCAGCAGTGAATATCTAGCCCAATGTTTTCTAATTGTTACCAACTGATGGCTCCTCAGAGTCTTATACAGAAGGAGTTTGGGTGTATTGAACAGATTTCCAGAAAACAAAAATCAACACAATAAATTACATTAATCTGTGCCCTATGTTGAAACACCATGGAATGAATAGCCAGCAACAAAGCTATTCTGCTGCTGCTATCTGCAATTCCTTTTAAAAATGGTTGAATTCCAAAGGGGACACGGGAGGATCAAATGAGTCAGAGAGCACTACAGCTCTAGTCTCCTGAATAAGATTTCTGTCTCAACAGCTTTCAGTCCCATGGCTTTCATTAACAGTTAATATACTTATGGGAAAATACAAATTTGAAATGTTACTTTCAATGATGTGTTTTCCAAATATTTCACAATTGGCTAATATACAGGACTCACAAATGCTGAACAGAAACAAAATGAATTACATATATGATCACTCTAGAATTTCCTGGAGTGCCACAGTCTTGATTAAACAAAGCAATTCTACCTACATCCAATAAAGCACTCATCTAAGAGCAGAGTCTCGCAATATCTATTAGGCACCTGGCTGAGCTCCCACATCCTGCATTCAGCCTCAAGATCCATTACACAAAACCTGGAAGCTCCGGGCATGAGCAGGAAGAGGTGTTAGTCCTGGGTACATATGAACCTACCGGGACCTACAAGGACAGTCACCTGCATCAGGTACCTAGGTGCTTGGAGAATTTTATATTAGTAAGCATTGCAGCCAAGGATTTAGAAAGCTGAATTCCGCTGAGTCTTTGTATAGCGTATGAATCCTCTTTTGGAGCAGATATTTTACATTTTTGTCTTATTTTAAGGTTATGCTTACTCTCAAACACCATCAGCGCATGCCACTTCACAGGAGCAGGACTTCTTTAATGAACAAGACTTTTTCATTTTTTTAAAGTTTAGAGGTAAGTGCGTTACTTATAGGCTTCTTTTTTTTTTAATAAATGCAAATACCAAATCAGAGTTATCCATGTTCAAAATGTGCCCCTTTTTCCTATTTTATATTAATTTTGAAAACATGATCCACATTAGCCTATTTACCACCGGAGGTCATCAATATGACCATGTGTTCGACTGGAGAACAGTGTTCAATCAATAGCTAGCACCAACAGTTGGGCTACCTTCAGATTCCCTGAAATATTTGTTTTTATTTCTTTTAAATTAGACTGTTCTAACTCCCAGACTCCTTCATTGTTCTGCAAATTGTGGTTTCCCAAAAAAAATAAAAAACAAAAACCAAAACAAAAAAAAAAAAAAAAACCATCCTAGCTGGGAATCAAAATACATGAAGCATATTCACTGTCCTTTAAGAAATATCCCACATTGTTACATATCCTAGAAAAAGAGGCAAAGCACATTTTGTTAATCATGTGTTTGGATGCCCTGTCATATTGCAACTTTTCCAACAAGTTACGTTTTTAAAAAAGCATAAGAACAATACGTCTTTTACTGCAATGAAAAGCACTTCTGGAGCAAACTGTTGAGTTGAACCATTAAAGAAGCTAGCAGTACACCACTCCCATAAAATAAGGATAACGAATTTGCACGAGACTTCACAGAAACTGTGCCACAAGGCATTTCCACCTCTCTCTCCAAGTCAGAAGGGATATACTTTCAACACATGGGCATAAACATCTGGTGTTTTCCCAACCTCTGTCTTACAAGGCCAGAGCAAGTAGTCTACTGTTGATCCACAATTCTCACCAGTCTTGGAGTTCAAAATTTCCACTCTACAAAGCACCAAAATGCTGAACAGTAATACAGCCTCTTCCTATCACATTATTTAAAACAGCAGGTATGTGATCAAGTCTCATTTTGCCAAAAGCTTCACATCACAAGGTATATTGCATGCTTCTTGGTCCAAATTTTTGGGGGAAGCATTGTTCTAGGCACACATAAACATTCTCAGAGGGATGAGTTTATGATGTAATTCCAGGGTGAACAGCCATGACATTTCTGCTCATATGTCTTTATCCAA
>NW_009603863.1:0-294 GCF_000690535.1 Cariama cristata
GTGCGTGTGTGTGCGCGCGCGCACGGCTTCCCCGCGCCTCGCGCCTCCGTGCCAATAAAGAAGAAAGGCAGGGATGAGGATTGTTGCTATTGATCTGCCCAAGGGGATCATTAGGCATCAGTATCAATCTACAAATCAGTGGGCCTGTGTTACTTGCTTGGGCAGTCATTGCCAATTTGTTCCTATTAGATGGCCGAGCCCGGAGGTGTTTGATGAGCAGATTGGGTCTTTATCTCGGCGCTGGAGAGCAGGCAGGCTCGCGGGGGGACGCGGGGGGCTTACCGGGCATTCGGG
>NW_009603863.1:325-3087 GCF_000690535.1 Cariama cristata
GCCTTTGCTGAAATCCGGCTGCCTCTTCACTGCTCTGTAAAGAATTTTGTAGGGGCTGAATATGTTTCTGCTTTGTATATGGTTTTTCATATCATCGTATTAAACATATTGTGAGTTAAGGAGAAACTATTTTAAAATAATCCCCTCTCTTTTATTTGGTATGTTTACCAGCAGCACTCCCTATAAAAATACATATTCATGCCAGATTCTTTTGTTATCCTTTCCAGGTCAGACCGAACATTAGGAACGCAAACAATTTTTCTTTTGCTACCCCAGTGCCCCTTCCTAGGGATTTATTTAGTTGCTGTTGGTGAGGTGACCGTTCTCGCAGTGCTTCCCTCTGTGATTTAATTAAACAAGCCGAAAAATTAAAGCCTGCAGACAATATTTTAGTTGAAAATGTTATTTACATTTTTGTTCAGAAAGGGTAGCCCCAGGTTTTTGCAGACACCCACTGGATAGCAGTCCCGTGCCGAGGGGGCTGCGCTGCGTCTTCCAGAACAGTTGTGTCTCATCTGCATATTTTCTTCTTTCGTATTTTTTAATACGATGCAAAATGAACAAACAACAAAATGATACCATAATAGGATGAATGTAAATTAATGGCCAAAGACGGATTAGAACAGTTCACACGAATGATCTGATCTGACATCAGTGCCGTGTTACTTAACGCAAACCTTGATTTGAGCTGTTTCGTCTCACTCCTGACATGAGCATCATGCGGTTTAAACATCCGTCCAGCCGTTAAAGACCCTATTGATGCTTGGCTATTGGATTTCTAATTTTCAGGTTTTGTCAGGGGGTTTAACAGACTATATGAGTGTTTATAATTTCTAATGAGTTTAATCTGTAATTTGCGTCTATTACCTGTGACTGTCAAATCACTTTCCCAGTACTTGGTCTGGAAAAATTCAAAATAAAGAAATGTGGGTTTCTAAAGAACCCAAAATATTTGTCATATCTTTTATATACAAATATGTGTGCAGTAAACAGAGCTGTACATTCTTATTCTGTTTGAAGATCAAGACTGATTTTAATCCTGCAGATCTGCTGCAATCACAATGTATTACCTAAAGCCAAGTTTCTTTGAGGACTTTTTGGATACATGTCATTATTTCAATGGAGATAAAATAGCGTATGTTTTAGGGTACTGCAAGGCTGATTATTGCTGCCTGATCAGTATTTGATCAAATTCTCTCTTTTTGTTTGTTGTTGTCCCTGAGACAATTCTGCTCCTGCACGTCCAGAGGCGAATTCGCCTCATTCTGTCTGACAAGTGTTTTGTTGCGGCGCAGTCGATCGGCGCTGTGTAAACACGCATCTGCTGGCCCATGGGCCTGGCAGCACAACACTTTTAATTTATCATAAACTTCGTCTAACTCATTAGCTTTCATCTTTACATTGCACGTATAGAAATGAATTTGGAGTGTACTCGGAGAGGCTTTTTTCTGCGGAGTTTGCTGTACAAATATTTATGGACCTTTTCCTTTGTAGTACAGATGCCGGTGGAAACAGCGATCATGCGATTAACAGCAGATTGCGACTTAGGGAAGAGGTTGCCAAAAGCTATTGTTTATTTAGTCGCGTGGCATTTTGTATTGAAATTTGGTTTGCTACTATTTGTAAAAATAGATGACTCTCTTGGGAGGGGAAATCGGGATTTTTTTCCTATACTCTGGAAAAAAAAAATAAAGGGGGGAAAAAGCCTCCCAGAAAATTAAATCTAAGTATGTTTGTATGTACGAACATTATAATCACGGCATATTCTGACTGTTTTCGGTGAAGGAGGCTTGTTGTTGCCCATTCAGAAAACACACATATGGAGATTTTATTGTGGTTTTTGTTTTAAAGATAATGATTTGTCTCCGAGTTCCAGTTGTTTATGTTTCTGTCTATATCTCTTTCCTCTCCCCTGTTTTATTTAGTAAGGTTTCATCTGTGAAATTTCTCCATGAAACAATTGATACATTCTCAGCACGCTGCGGCGAGGGAAAAAAAGCCCTTAGATTAATGGTCAGTGTCTCATACACACAAATTTGTGTTACGATACTACCGAGAAGCTGCGAATTACTGACAAGATCTAGAATAATTCCTAATGCTGTCGAAGGCTTCATTTTCTCCTCCGCATGATGGATGAGGCATAAGAAGTGCTTTCTGAGATCGTTAATGTGCATCATTCTGTTAAGTGTTATTAAAGTCCGTCTGTCTTAGGCAGCAGAAACAATATCTTATCCCTTATTTTGCCTCTCTCTTTGCTAAACTGTGACTGCAGCCCCTGTCTTTTTCTAACGTGGCCTTTTGTTGGTGCTCTTCTTTTAATGGCTAGTTTCCACCACGGCGTTCAGGTGGGTTTTAGGATCGTATTTTCCCTTTTAGTCGAGATACTGGCTCGTGGCATGGGAGGGGACACCTAATTTCAAGATTACACTATCTGTAACCTATCGAGGACAACAAAGCCGCGGAGGAGCCGTGCCAAGCGTTCTGCGTCGGATGGGACTTTTCTTTGGAGGCCGTGCCGGCGAGAAGGAGCCGGGCTGGCCGTGCCGCCCTGTCCGCTCCGGCTGCCGGAGGAGGCTGGCTTCGCCTCCGGACCCAGCTCCGGGGAGCGATGCCGGGGGTGTGAAATGGCACCTGGGAGCGCACGCGGCCGCTCGTCTTCCGCCGGATTAATTGTTTAAAAATCTGGGAGTTGCTGTCTGAGCAGAGAGTAAGCGTCATTTCTTGCTGGGAGGGAAGTTAGCACAGAGACAGCGTTACAGGCC
>NW_009603863.1:3386-9580 GCF_000690535.1 Cariama cristata
TTTTTGAACAGTCAGATAAAACATATCCAACAACTGGGATGATAATCAAGAAAAAACAAAAAGCAACTGATCACAAAGCTATTTAGAAATGTAGCATTCCTTTTAAAAGAGATTCAGACATACTTGGAAAGCCTCACTTATATACTTTTAATAGAATTATGGAAGTGTGATGCACAGCTGGTAAAAGCTCAGTCATCCACAGTGCAGCTAGTTTTTGAGTATTTAATTTTATATTTGAATAATTCTCCAGATCAGGCTATAATCATGAATGTCATATAAAAAGATTTTTTTCATAAATTACATTATTTCACAGATGTGCAAATACTTCTGTGAAAAAAATTACATTGATCAGTTTTTAATACCCCCCTGTCTCACCCTTCAGTCAAAAGAAAAAATAGCTTTTTTCCCATCTTTGTCTTCAGAAAGGTGCTAGATTGTAAACATCTGAAGGAAATGAAAGGGGGTTGGCCAGTCCACCCCAAATTCTTTCCAGATTTTCATTCCTTTCACCAGCAGCCTTCTGTTCTTGGAGGAGAGGGAGGAACAGCAGAAGAAAGAGAGAGAAGATGTCTCTGTTTCTTATTAAAATTTAAAGTGAAAAGCAGGGCTGTATTTTGCTAATTTCCAATCTGCTAATTCGGCAGGCGTTTAGCAGGGAGAAGCGGCGCCGTGGGGAAGCGGGGTTCGGCGCCGTGGGGAAGCGGGGTTCGGCGGTGCGCGTGGGGCGGTTTTGCATGGTAAACCCTTGCAGGCGACTCAGGTCCAACTGGGAGGGGACGGCAGCAAGGCACAGCCACCCCCGTCCTGGCTTCGCTTTGCTGGCGCCCAAATTGCTCCCGCTAATTGGACTTTTTTTAATCAGAAATTTATAAAATTGTGTTTCTTTTTCTAATAACAAGGTGACTCTTTTGTCAAGAGTAAACTTTGCCATAGGGCCTGGGCTCTGCCCAGCCGGTGCTTCGGTCGCACCTCGCTGCCCCGAGAGCCCTCAGGGATGCCCACAAGCCCTGAGCCTGGCGTGGGACCGGAGGGGGCGGGTCCCTCCCTGGGCCCCCCCGCAGCATCTCCGCGGGCTGCCTGGGAGACAGGTGCTGGCACCGGCGCTGCCGTGTCATTCCCCCTCCTGAGCCCTTGGCTTTTCATCTGGTCAAAACATTTAATTGAGGCATAGGTAATTACGCAAAGCGTATTATTACGTGCGGAATATCCGATTCTATTGTAAATTGTTGTGAATGGAGAAGTTTGCCCTAATGTTTAATTCAGGGACGGCAATTAAGATAAATGCCTATTTCCAAGCTCTCTCATCCCATATACTATTCTTACACTTTTAAGGGAAAGGGAGGTTAAAAATAACTTTATAAAAAGTAAAAGAAGGTGTTACACCCTCACCGTTTGGTCTTAAACCGTAGTTGCCTGCTTGTTTTTCAGGAAATCCAAGTACCAGATGCACTTGGAGAAAGCAATCTAAACATCAGAGTTTATTTTCAATATGCAAGTGGTATCAAAATATGCAAACCCTGATCACAGTGCTATGGAAACTACTCCACAAAAATGTGGAACGAAAGCTGTTACTGTAAGTGTGGTTCATGTACTGTAACAGCTGTGACAGCCCGGTGCAGCTCAACACTTGTTCAATTATAAGAAAATATTCAAAAGGAAACTTGATTTAAATAAGATTTGTAATAATCTTTCACATTTACAAAACAAACCAGTGACAAACACTGTCCTCCCGCATGGCTCGCCCAGATCCGGCATTGGCGTTGGTTCGGGTGATGGACCCCTTTCTCCCCGCCCTCCTCGCCAGATCCAAAAGGATTTTTCAGGGCTTGTGTTACAGTTATTTGCAGATTATTTTAGGTCTGTGTTCTTTTATATCCACTTAGCAACTTGCAAGGAATATTTCAGGAGCAGACCATACTTGACATGCATCCTTTTTGGGGAGCAGGAGGAATGGGTGTGGTGGATTTAAAAGCGATTATATATTTATGACAGATGGTTTTCAGTTTATGCAAGAAAGCCCATATAGACACTAGCGCGGAGACAACCGTTCTGGGAATTTGGACACGTATCATTAGGCTCTTTCTGTTAATCAAATGCAAGAAATATAGTAAATTTATTTTTATACGTGACCTGTGGAACAAATATGGCCAACGGATATTAAACATAATAGGTCTTAAAAGGAACAATTATATTTTCCGTTTAACTTTTCTGATTTGTTACAAGTTGTATTGTTTTTCAAGGTTTTAAGAACACTAATGATTAAAATCATCCTACTGCATAAATTTTAGTTATTTACTATAGTTTATAAGTATCGTGCAATGACCTTTTTTCTGGCTTCATAAAATCAGTGACTTAATATAATTTAGGATCTGAGAGTGTAAGTTCCTCGATTCATTTATCATTTTATGCTGAAATTTGTTTAGTCTAGATAGAAGTCCTACTCCACTTTTCCTACTAGCCGTACAAGCTTTGTACATTGGAAACTAGAAGACCTTTGTGTCTTCTCTTTTTCTTTTGAGCGTGACCAAAAATAGTCATTATAGACTTCTTCATAAACCCCCAGACTTTATAAATAAAGGCTGTTGACTGACTCTGATGGGAGTTCCATGCACAGAATGAAAACAGGGTATGGCCCGTATTACTGATTTTTCAGAATTGCGAAGTGCGTTAATATATAATACATGTTGAATTAGTCGTGGGTTTTGACTGTATCCCAGGCAACTCCTTTATGAATGTAATTAAATATATAGTTTTAATAGCTTCAGGGGGAATTAAGTTCTGAATTGTTATATAAAGAAAGTTTATAAGTACATATAGATAGATTATATATGCAGCTGAAAGCAGAAGGCTAAACAATAATTTATTTTAAAAATTCTTCTGTAGTCACTATGAGTGATTTCAAATGGGATCCGAGAATCTCCAAGCTGAAGCTCTCATCTTCTAAGGAATTTCAGTTACCTGGAATAAAATGTTGCCTTAGAAATTATTGACGTAATAGTCCCCTTGGGAACTCCATAGCAGTCAAATCGAAATCCAACAATAAATCCAGGGGCCACCTGGATAACTACCATTAAAGGCTTTTTTCAGTGGAAAAAACTCTTTAAAAGCTTAATTCTTCCTAAATGTAAAGTTCAGTGATCGTGTTTCTATATAACTTTCGTAGTTAGGTGTTTTACTTTACTTTGTTTAAACAACTTTTCAAAGCATCTTTGACAGCCAAAATAACACCGTGTTTTTTTCCTTGATGCCATCCCTGACTTACCCCTATGTAACGAACCCCTTTGGAACCCAGTCGATGCAGGGTTTTGAGCACAGCTAACTTTGGCAGCACTGGAAACTCAGATTAGTTTGCAATGACTATTGGAACCAAACGGCACAAGAACAGATAAAGAACTGCACGTCGCATATTTTAAATCGTTACAAATCGAACCTTGCTCATGTGCTAATCCCACCCAGTGACTCTGGCACAGAGACCCCGGCACAGAGACCCCCTCCCCATTGGCGTCCCTTCCTGGGAAGGGCAGCTGCGTGTTGGCCTCTGCTGAAACCCGGGGGCAGATTGGTCTCCGCGAGTGTGGGCGAGCCTTGCTCCTCACGCAGAAATCCCGTTGAATTGAATTTTGAGCAGAAATGGGAAGTAGAAAGTTCCTGAAAAAAAAATGAAAGGAGCAAACCCGATAGACTGAACAGCTGGTAGGCTGTGGCACCGGGGGGCTGGGAAAAGGTTTGACCACATAGAGCCGTTATTTTGCTCCCTTGCTGCTGTAAATCAGGATTAATTTGACTGAACTCAGATGTATTGAAGTGGGGTAAACAAGATGAGACCTGGACCCCAAAGTGTGGCATTTCTGGAGAGATTGTTTAATGTCACCAGTAGATAACAGAGAAGGAACCAGATGGATCTTGATATGGAATGCCCTCGCCGGCTGCCGGCTTAGCTCCGGTGAGGATGGGCACCGAGTGCCACCGGGCTCCCGGACTCCTGCGAACTTCTGGGTTTCTGTGTTTGAAAGGCTGTTGCAGAATTACAAAGCAGAGGGTTATGAAAAAGCAATGGGAAGCCCTGTTTTAACCCTAAGACCTGATCATTAGGGATTATTTACATACGCTTTTTTCCGTTAAAAAAATAAAAAAATACCTTCTGTGACCATCATGGTCCCGAATGTATACAAGTAGACCGGCAACACAGCTCAGCTTTGAAAGTATCAGAGAATTTCCATGTCCGTGTGACAAACTGAATGGTTTCCAGAGTGTTCCCCTGCTCCGCAGCTCATCCATTATGGGAATGAGATGTGAAAATAGTTTCTTGTTTCTTAGAGATATCAGCAGACCCCACAAGCAGCGTTACTTTAAAAATGCTGGAGCTCGTTCATATAGATTTATTCTGAATGAGTGAATATGTGTGGTCCAGCTGAATTACAGAAACCCCCCTGCATTTCAAGGTGTGTGTGTGCGGTGAAATAAAGGTACGTGAATTACATACCGTGGGGTGGTACCAGGGCTGAGGTGTCAGAAAGGCAGTGCCGGGTCAGTTGAGGTTTGCATTTTTATTTGCTTCAAGCATATATGAAAACAATTTTATTTTATGCGTGCAGTTAGTTTATGTGATTACATGTTTCTAATCATGTTTTTATTCTTTCCTTATTATCTCCCACTTTTCCTCTGACCTTTCGTTCTATCTCAGGTTAAGTCACCGTGTCAGCTCTTTGGGGCAGTATGGCTTTCTGTTTGCTTGAGCAGAGCGCCCAGATGTCACCAGTGGTTTGCATTATAACGCATACATGCAGATGTACATACGTATAGATATGTATACGTAAAAATAACAGACTGCGGTGACTCTGGTTTCTCCAGAATTCTAAGTGGCATTTCGTACTGTATCAAAAAGGCACCGTCTGGCTTTCAATTAAAAATATTAAGGAAGAAAAAATAATCCCATATACCAGTGGAAATTTTATCACAACTTAATACATTATCAAAAATTTTAAAAGGAAAAAGGTGACAAGAATAAAACGTGTTATTTTTAATTGTCTTTGATTATTAGTTAACAGGAGCTATCTACTGTGATCTCCACCTCCATGTCCAGTAAAAAGGATACTGTAGACCACATTAAAAAAAAAGTGCCACTTTTGATTTTTATTGAAATACATATAAAAATAGATTCAATTTCAGTGTGTATTTACATATGGCCATTTTACAGATTTCCTGGTGTGGTGGATGGAAGACAAACCTCTTTGCTAGTATTCAGGATTTCACTGAATTTACCATATTCCAAGTTATACATAATACAGATTTTTAAGTAGTTTTACAGAGGTGCAATGCTTCATTTTTTCTGTAGGCTTCAATTTTAAACAGTCTCTATTTTTCCTGTATAATGAAAGTATCATTTATAATTATGGTTTGAAACAGTCCAAAACAGTTATTTATACTGTTTTTTATCTTGAAATGGGGTTTGTTACATCTTTCGGTTTTGGTTTGTTTACGTTATCGTTCCCTCATCACCCAGAGCCTTTTTCGCAATTGCATTTATTTTAAAATGGCAATTTTTTACTTTTAGTGTAATTCTGTTGTTTAGACAGGAGTTTTTTCATGCAAGTATATAAAGAACTTGTTTTGATGTTCTCCCCAAAGCAGTTTAATGCAGCAATACAGGCAATCAAACATAGGAGCCATCACTGATATTAGGGGAGATGTTTTGTCTACAAAGACCTGGGATGAAAATGTATCCTGATAGCAATCCTGTTTGTGTTGAAAACGCAGCACTCTCATTAAAATCCTGACTCCAGTGAACTTACCTGTGGGGACAGAGACACATCCTCAGGGTTGCCTGACCTTAAAGCGTTTGGCTTTTGCCACCCTGGTAGCGCGGCCATCGCAGGACAGTGGGGCTCGTCCAGGACAGTGAAGATTCCCAAGTTTTCTGTTCTTGCGTTTGGGATGGGAACAAGCAGGCATCGTCTCCATTCCCTATAATGAGCAGTGAAAGTTTGGCATTGTGGGTCCAGGTTGAAACTATTTCAGAAGAAATTTTTATTTATAGGCCACCACTTTTCTGTAAGTTTTTGAGGAGAAAGCAGGTTTGCTGCACAAGAACCCTAATCATTGAGTATGGGATGTGCTGGGTATGACACATTCCGACTCTGGGATAATGCACAGAATACCGTGTGGGATAATCACCGCAGCAGCCACGCTCTGTT
>NW_009603864.1:0-47608 GCF_000690535.1 Cariama cristata
GGTGGTGGAGGGCTGCGCCCCGGGGGCTGAGGCTTCCCTCCGTGCTCCCAGGACTGCAGCCGGTTTTCTACCAACGCACAAGCGAGAGAGAGAGAGATGTAAATTAATCAATACTAGTTTATTAATATTTTTTTCCCTCCCCCCCTTTTTTTTTTTGTTATTGTACGGTCTGGGGTGAGCGGTTGCTGTGCCTCCCCGGGTGGGGAGGCCGAACCCGTACCTGTACGAGGTGGTGGCAGATCGGAGGCTCGGCACAAGGTGATGAACGTAACAAAACCGGCAGAAAATTGCTTCTGTTGCCTGGGAGGGAACCCAGTGGGCTAACGAGCATCCCTCTGTCACGGGACGCATGGTGGGTCCCACGGTTGTACATGTACTGGAGTTTATTTAAAACTTTTTTTACTCAGATGTAGAGTATATTCTAAAATAAATGCAAATGTATTAACTAAAAGTGACTTAAACTTTTTCGTATGATTTATGTTTCTTTAATTAAATGATATTTTTGACATCTGGAATTCTGTTGTTTTAAGTGATTTCCAGAGCTGCCTTACCAGAGACTCTGCACGTGCAAGAGAGGTTTTTGGGGGCTATTTTTTTTTTCACCCCCAAAGGAGGAGAGAGGTAGTTATGATAACTCGGCATATCTAAAATGGATGAATGACTGTATTAAGTGCACCATACATGGCCTGGGTTTTGGTAAGCTGTTGCCAACCGGAGAGTCCAGTTGCTGCGTGTGAATTCTGGCGTGAAGGTCAGTGCCCCTTTAACAAAATCCGAGAAGATGGAGTCACGGTTACTTTGCAGGCAGCCTTTCATGGAGGTTGGAGCAAAGCCTGGGAATGACTTGCTTTTTTTGGGAAGTATCTTGATGTACTGTGAGGAGCTCTTTTCTCTCCCTCCCGAGTAGGTCTGGGATACTTGCCTCCGCCATCTCTTGCACTTCATTCTCTGTAATCCTTCTTGGATACTAAGAATTGATTGGTTTTATGTTATCCAAGTTGTATTGGTTTCTTTCTCTCTGCAGTTTTTTTTTTTTTTTCATTTGCTGAAGTAATGTGCCTTGGAATTGGGTGTCTATATCTTGTCCAAATATTAAGTTCTAATATTAAAAGTGTACTTACTGATTACAATACAATGTGTGCGTATCACAGAGGATAACCATTTAATAAATACGTACATCCTTCCATAACGTATGAAGTTTTCTTCTCAGGCACTGAAATGCCAAGTTTGTAGATATGTCCTTACACTGAAATTTCACTTTGTATTATCGCCATCACACTCAGGGCTTGTTTGGTGGGTTTTTTTCTTTTTAAAATAGAAGAATTTTTCTCTCAGCTTTAGTGATATTTTTACTTAAATTCAGATACTCCCTAGCAATCTGTTTATCGGCAGAACTGTTAGAATGTTGTAGTAGAGCATGAGCACTCCAGACATCACACTAGTTGGCAGATGTTTGTATAGTTAAAACAATTGGCCTACATGTATGTTTAAAAATACGTATTTTTGAAGGTTTTCCCTTCTAGGGTAAAGAAGAACTTCGTAAGGCCCAATGAGTTTTAACTTGGCGATGCTTGTTCTTTTCATAATGTTTTTAACTCCTCTTCCCCTCCCCTCTTGGGAAGATGCCAGGAAAAAAAAATCAGGAAGAAGGAAAGGGATTACCCTGTTTTCCAAACATGTCAGCTCGCCGGTCTTGCCATCGTCTAATTAATGTAATGCAAAAGATGCGGTGCCTTACGCCGGACGGTGAAGTTTTGTTCTCCTGATGGCGAGGGTGAGAGTGAGACCCAGTTGTGCGGCACAGCTGCCTCCTGCCTTGTGCTCTGCCAGCTGGAAACCAGATCCCAACCTCTGCTCGGGAGCGCTGGTAACGCCTCGGACACAGGCAGCTAACGCGGTTTCAACAGCGCTCCTTTGGAGCTCCCGGTAAGTTCTCCTGGTAGGGATTTAGACAATACTCTTTAAACGTTGCACAAGAGATAATGTGGTGCTGGTTTAGATTGTGAGTAACATCAGAAAACTCGTATTGCATTAGTGCAGTATCACCATGAATATTACATCCATTTGCATCCTAAAAAAAGACAAGAGAAAAGTTTTGGTGGAAGAGGAGCTAAAAACTGGTGCTATTTGGCAGCCAAGGTGGCATTTCCTTACAAGTAAAGCTTTGGGTAACAGAGGAGGTAGGACGACACTGTGACTCGAGGTGCCTGAGTGACTGACCCCCGGTTACTGAACTGGACGTGGCTCCTGGCCGCACGGCTGTCAGCAGCCCAGGTAATCCCGGTTCGGCCGCAGCAAAACCTGCGGAGACTCACCCCAGCAGAAGAGATACTGTTGTCTCCCACCTGGGAGCTGCTTTAGCTGCAAGGTCACGGGAGAGGATCGAGGCTCTCGGGACCAACAAAGTGATCTTGTGATGCAGGGAGAGGGAAAAACCAAGGTAAAACCAGGGATGCATTTCTCATGCAAAGGACAAGGGATGGGACTTTGCTGTTGGCCGCTGTGGAAAACAACCTGGCCTAAAAGGTGGGGGGGTCAGGCAATTATGTGAATGCTAGCTCCTGACATTGCAGTGAGCAAAAATGAGATTGCAGAGTCTTAACGCATAGATTTGGTGTGTTAGATGCTGAATTGGGAAAAATTTCCGTGAGCGGCGCTGTATAATACATTGAGGTTTCTTATTAGGAGTTAACGTTTTCTTTTGAAGGGCTGGATCATTTAAAGTGCTCCTAGTTGGATACCGAGTTCAGCGAACCTTTCGTCTGCTCTGGTAAAGTGGTTCTGATACTTGTAAGTGATAATGACAAATGACATCAGTCTAACGTAAAAGCATCTTTATGATGTCAAATACTTTCCTGAGTGGCTTTATTTCCAAACCACACCTGAACAAAAAGACAACTTGCCGAACTACCACAGCCATGGGTGTATACACACGCACTGTGAGAAGCAGTTGTCATTTTTAGCTTACTAGATTCAATATACAGTAAGGCAGACATTAGAAGAGTAATAAATAATGAGATTCAGAACAGTTTGCACTTACAAATTGACTACAGCAGAAGGTATGTTACAGCCGAGGAGCCTCAAGGACATTGCTCATGGGATGCATCAGTTAATATATAAGTGCCCAGTACGTATCATTATAGTTTATGAGTCAACTCTTATTTTTGTGTATACAAAAGGAGAGCAAATGGGGGGAGTGGGATGCTAAGCTTTTGTCTCAAGGCATGTCTATATGTACGTATATGTCGATAAAAGTAAGGGTGTTGGGGATGGGTGTGAGTTCCATGGGAAGAACGGCCTTTCCCAGGCCACTCTGAGTGCCGTCCTGGATGGACGGCAGGGTGTGCGGGCTTATGGGTGCATTGCAGGAGCCCTATCTGCCTCTGGCACCATCAGGTTTTCTCCATTCCCCTCCAGAATTGGGCCGCTCCATCCCTTTGTGCCCAGGAGCAGATTAAAAGTCTGAAATCAGTGTCTTGACACCCACTTGGACCAGACCCACCTCCTGCAGCCCCTTGGGCTGGATGGGTTGTGTTTCTCTGGTCAGTGCTTGGTGGAAGGGGCAGAGGAGGCTGAGTCAGGCTAGGCTGTCATCTTCCTACTTTCCCTCTGAAAGCTTTTTCTTGCAGAAGGTTTTAAATAGATCAAGATATCTGTGTTTCGTGGTTTGTTTTTCCTCCCCCTCCAGGCTCTTGCACCAAGACACATGAGTCATCAGTAGCTTGGCTCCGCTGAAAGATGCACTACTGTTAGTGGCCAGATGGAAGGTTATATTAGGATCTCATTGTTATGGAATTAAGCTCTGCACCCTGTTCTACCAGGAAAAAAAAAAAAAAAAAAAGGAAAAAAGAAAGGAATAGAAAGCTTCCCTTCTTTGTGCTGGTGGGTTTGGTACACGGCTTATCTCTTTGTGGACAAGTCTGCAGTGATTTTCTCCCGTGGACTTACTGCCCTGAAGCACCGAGTATGGGAGGGAATCATCTGGAAGCACTGATTTTTATTATTTATAACTTTAAACACGGTATATTTTTATTATTTATATCTAGCTAACAGTATGCTAGGTACTATATTCCAAAGAGCTCAGAGATCTTAGGTGATAACACACACAGGGCAAAAAAGAAGAGCTCGATGGGTTATAACCTGCCATAAAATCTGAGGGGAGTGGAAGCAAGGCGAGCATTGCAAAAGCAGTTCCAGCTTTGCATGTGTTTCTCTGTCATTCATTGTTGTCACCTCTAAACAAGCAGAAATACCTGAATGCATCAGTTCTAATGTTGCAAAATTATTTTCCGTCCAGACCACGGTCTTGCATGACAAGTTTGGGTCAAAATTAGTTATAAGGAATGAAGTTATAAACTCCTTTCCAAAAGGAAATTTGCAAATAGGAGTGCAGTAATGGTATATCTTTTTGTTGGTAGCCAACTGCCGGAATCGACACTCTTTATAAAAAGTAATATACCTTCCCTGTTCAAACACACTCGTACTTATTTGACCCGGAGTGACGGAATGAGGAAAACACCTCCTGGTTTTTGTACTTTTGAATTTTGTTCTGGAAGAGATGGTGCAGAGAAAGCTTGGAGAGCTTAGAGAGAAAACAGGTGCCTCTGTATTAAATCACAAAACCATAAACGAGCTTGCCTCGTGATGATTGTAAGGTTTGTCATAGTATCAATTAAAGCGTTGTATCTTTTTATCACATCTATCTGCATACATCTGATTCTAATATAATCCTTTCTATTTGTTCTGGCCTGTTTCACCTTAGCAACTTTGGCTTACAAACAGCGGGGTTGATGTCCCACAGGCACAGATGCATCACTTCAGGCTAGCTGAGCCTTTCCAAGTGCATCCCCATTTTCATCTGTATTTGAACCGAGAAGACGGGCAGAGCACCCAAAGCCGTGATTCGGAGCACGGCGCAGAAGCACGGCGACCTCCTTGCCGTGGGCCTGCGGTTTGGTCATTGGCACACGTGCTGGAGCGGGGAGAGGGATGCAAGGTGAAGCTTTCCTTCAGGGATTTCCTCCGGATTGTGCTATGGTGGGGAGGGAGAGAGGCAGTGGAGAGGTTTCTCACCCCACAATCGACGTGGTTTTTCCCTAGGAGCAAAGAAAGGGAAATGATGGAGCATCCTTTTACCCCTCCTGAGCGGGAGGGTTGGTGCCCATACACAAAGGCTTTCCACCACACTCAGGGCAGAAAAGATTTATTTGAGGTCCAGGTTGATAGCTTTCGTGGTTTATCAAAACACCTGGGAGTTGACAGATTAAAGACTTGCCGAGTCAGCACTCGTCTGCCAACAAGCAGATGTTGCATGGATGGAGGCTGTTTCGACGCAGAGATTAGATACGGTAGATAGACTACACCCTTCCTGCTCTTTTTATGGGTCTGTAGGAAGCCTGGCCAGTCAGCTGGTTTCATTTATACCACACTGGGAGGAGATTTTACTGGAATCCAAAAGTGATTTTTTTGGTATGCGAAGAAATAGTTTTTGTTCTCAAATATTTCAGTGTAACATTCTGCTCCCCTCATCTCTTTTGCATGTAGACGATCCAAATCCAGACCCGAGGAGACACAAGGTCTCCATTAGATGTACTTCGACAAAAGCATTTTTTCAAGTTTTAATATCTGTGCTTCTGCGATACTATATTTCGTCTTATTCACATTTGAAATGGCTTCCCCGGACTTGTCATCACAAAGAGGGGAATGAGCGTTCTCCTCTGGAAGTCTGGAACTGAAATCATCTGGTTGTCTTCAATTTTCAGGTGGGATAAGCAACCTACAGAACTTCCTGCGCTCGGCACCAAGTTAGTTTGCATTTCATCCTTATTATCAGACCATTTGGAAATGGGAATGGATGTGCTTCTCGTGGGGCGTACTTCTTGAGCCTGGTTGTATGCCACAAGCTGATGGATATGCACTGGTTAGAGTACGTTGACAGGTACAGTGGTATTTGGCATTTTGCAATTCTCCATTTAGAGCACTGAAGCTAGAAGCCGACCAAGCCACCGACTCAATACGGTTCTCAAGCTTGCTAACCACAGAGGAGCCTGCTCCTGCAGCTGTGAACAGCCCACGGGAGGGAAGTGCCACAGCCTTTCGTTGAGCCAAACACCTATCGACTTCACACAAACTATTTTTTTTTTTTTAATCTGAGTACCCACCAGCAGGTAATCCTCAAGTCGTCTCAAGCCACCCGCCTTGCTTCTTGCTTTCCCACATGTGCTGTCCATCCCCTTCTCCTCACATACTCTTTCTTCATTCCCCGAAGGCCGTTTCTCCTATGGATTTGTCCCTGTGTCCTTCCCAATTCCCTTTCCTGTCTCTCTGAGACATTTCCTCCCTGAAATTCCTAGTAAATCAATCTCCTTTCATCACCCAGACAAGTCTCGGTTTTGAACTGAACTGTAATTGGTAATAACAGTGTATTGGGTGATTTCATGATATTTCCTTGTTTGAATCGTGTAATTAAACCTGACTTCTTTCATTAACCTGTTATTTTTCATGTAGAGGCACTGCTTTTTTGAAAATGTTTTAATAGTGATGGTTGATCACCAATCCATACTTTGAGAAACATCAGAGTGCGTAAATAGCTGTGCTGAAGGCAGAGCCAACAACGCGGAAAGCTGGTTTCTGTTGCTAATGTGTGCTGTGCTCATCTTTTGATGTGCCCTAATAATTGCCATTAGTATTAATTGTAGCGTCACACTCACACTGAGAGGAAAATACGCCCTGTAGCGAGCCTGTACAGTGACAAGGAAAAGCAAGGGAGCTGGCAGATCATGGCCTTTGCATTTTGATGCTGGTTTTTGTATTCGAGTTGAGCGTAATACAGAAAATGCCTCATTTAAAGAAGTTGAGAACTCTGGTTTTCATGAAACAGATGGTGGGTTTCTTCCAGCGTTCACTGGTATTGTTAGTACAATATTTAGCAAAGACTAAAATAATTCCTCATCTAGGTGAATGCAGTCATGTAAGTCTGATTTTTAAAACCAGACTAAGAATTCATGCAGTATTTTCAAAGGGCTATGTATTTTAAGACCTAGAGGTGGCTGTTTCTTGGCTGGCTTAAGCCTATGCAGCACCAAGAGGGCTGGTCCCATCCTGGCCCTTGTCCTCCACCCCTGCCCCGTGAATTCTCCTTTTCCATTGTGCTGGCACCAACGCTCATGTAGCGATGGATTTATCATGGATGGAGCTGATCCAGCTGAAAATTAGCAGAGGAAAAAAGCTTTCAGCTGTACTAATTCCCTCATTCAGCAGACGGTGTAGCTGCGTTAGGTGCGGGGCCGGTGTGGAGGAAGGGTTGGGAACACACGGGCAGGAACCCCCCTTTGCCAGCCACTTTCACGTAGATGGGAGTGGAAGGTTGTGGAAGTGTTGTCTGAGTCCCATCTTCAAAAGAGATTTGTACGCTGATAAGTTTGAGCATCACTGAAAACGGCGGCTACTCAGGCTGAGATCCCAAGCAGCGTGCCGGGGATGTGCCACCTCGCTCCTGGGTGCTGGTTCCTTGCACCAGAGCCTGCGGTCCCTACGGAGGCAGCGCCGGCTCCCCGTGCTGTCCCTCTGCACAGCTGGGAATGGGACTCGGCGAGACAGCACTACCCTGACTTGGGGTGAGCACTGAGGAGCCGGGGCTGGTTACACCTCGGTGCTCTGGCACTGGGATGGCTCTGGCCCCTCGTGATGGCCGCCACCAAGAGGAGACGCTTCCGTGTGGTCTTTAAGAGCGAGATGCTCGGCTCCTTCGGAGTGCAGCCGACAGCGATGCTGCTGCCCTGCTGGACCGCTTCCCAGCGAAGGGAGGCCGGTGTGAAGTGCTGTGTCCCAGCTTCCTGGGAACATAACGTAACACAACATAACATAACACCTAGAAGGTGTTATGGGACAACGATGCCAAGTACACCATGGTGGCAATTTTGCTTGATAGGGAAGGCTTTACTATTTATGGAGTGTGTGGGAGGCCAAGAGGAAAGAGCAACAGGAACGCTGGGTTCAGGCACCGATGCACGCCGAGTCCCAGGCCTTGACGCAGGGCTGGGAGCCCAGGACTTGCCCTCTGTGAGAGTGCCCTGAGCACAAGGTCTCTCTTGCTCTCTAATTAAAGGATGCCATGCAAAATAAGGCTGCGATCTGAGGGCTGAGAGCCAGGAGAGCAGGTTGCTCCTGAAGGGACTGGAATGACTCTTCAAGGAACTTCAAGAGGTGAACTTGAAGCCACTCGGAGGATTGAAAATAAGATCTCTGCTAGCCCTCAAAGCTGTTACTGGGTAAAAAGGCAGAGTATTTTATGGGGAGCCCTGCTCCGAGACCACTGACGAAGCTGAAACCATTTCTCTTGGGGGCTGTGATGTTGAGGAGCGCAGATTTCGGGACGGTTCTCTCCCCTTTGGCTCAGCTCACCTTCTGCAGGAGGTAGGATCTGGCTGTGCTACAGGAACCACCAGGCTTCTTCTCCTGCTTCCACGTTGCTGTGTAAGGCCAAGTTTTCTGTTACTGCTGCTGCAACCAGCACGGATGAAGAGCTGAGGGAGGCAGCTTCTCCCAGCAAGTTTTGCCCGATTCTCTCTGCTGGGTAGGCAGCACTGGTGATGGCTTTCCCAACCCTCTCGTCCCCTCTCTGGCACTGGAGTCTTCCCATGCCCTGCTCCACCTCTCCTCCTCTTTTCCATCCCTACTCTTAGAGCAGCTGCCTGGAAAACCCAGGAGGGTTCAGGCAGGAGCCTGTACCATCAGGAAGGAGGAGGAGGGAATGCCTGTTGAGTTTGCCAGGGGATGCTGCCTTCATGGGAGGAGGGAGCAGAAAGGAAGGTGCTGTAGTGGGAGCAAGGGTGCTAATCCACAGTACTCTTCCAGCCTGATTTATCTCCCCCAGCTCCCAAAGTCAGCCTTGCCTGGTGTGTGAACCCTTTCTGAAAGAGATGCTGAGCAGTTCAGTGCTTGCAAGAATAAGGTTCTTTTGTCAGGCTGTAAACAACATTTTTGGAGAGCTGAGAACTTTGGTGTGAAAGCACAGATAAATATGTTCCTTTGCACCGTTGTGGCTTGGTGGATGAAGAGAATGGCACAAAAAGCTTTATATTTTGAAATTAAATGTTTTTACTCTGCCTTTGCATCCTTTACCAGATCTCAGACCTGGAGCAGTGCCCAGATGAATGTTGTGAGCCCTGACGTGCCTGGCAGTCCCACAGGGCAGGGCGCTGCTGTGGAGGGCTACGTGACCCTGGCCCAGCTTTCCTTCATACGAAAGTGGGAGGCAGGGGAGGATGCTGTGCGGCGGGCCCTGATCTGACGTGGAGTCAGCACGTAGGGCAGGGAAGATGCTTGACATCCACAGTGCCCTTTTGGTCTGCATGTACGTAATGACTTACCCAGAAAATCCTAGGGAAGAGTTCCCATCAGAAAGGTGGTTCAGAGCCCTGACCGTGGGCTGAACCCCGCAGTCACGCCGGGTGAGGATGCTGACGTTGATTATGCTGGTGGCATCAGGTGGAGCCTGCACTCTGCAGCAAGGGCTGGGCTTCAGGGGCTGCCACGCCGGCTCCTTCCTCCTCCTCCTCCCCTGACTCGGTGGCCAGGGGACATCTCCGGGTGAAACAGCTTTCCCTGCGAAGGCTAGGCTCGGTAGAGACCGCCTGTCAGACTCTGAAGCACTTACTGCTTTTGACTGTGTGTTTTGGACAGGATCCCCTTCCATCTGCATTGATGCAACTATTGTTTGTATACACGATTTTAAGAAGGGATTTCCCTTTCCTTCCTGCTCCTTTTAATACCGTGTAGCAGCTAGAAACAGGGAAGAGAGACTGGCACCATATGACCAACCAGCTGTCTGTGGACTGTCAGAGCATATTGTGGGGAACACAATGTGACTACCTTTTATGCTTGATCATTCAGTCTCTGTTGGCTAAGCTACACGCTCTCTTCTTTCCGTTCAGTTACCCTGAATGTCATGTGCTGGGTCGCTGCGTGGTTTACATGGCAGTATTTTGAGTAAAAAAAAAAAGTAATGTGGTCCATCTCCAGTGCGTGGTAAGGGCCCCTTGGTAGAAAAGCAGCGTGACTCATGCTGTCTGAGCATCTGCTCCCTAGTCATCCTTTCTGTTGTAGAGCAACTTTCCTTTGTTTCCCTTTCTAAAATTGTTTTTAGAGGAACGAGAGAGGGCCACCTTTGCTCCAGCCTCAAGATTGCAAACGTAAGTGGTTAGGAGAGAGAATACAAAAGGATGTGGAGCAAAGCTAAGTATAGATGCCACATGTTGAGTAATGTCAGAGTGATGGTGAGCTGTCTTTGACCTCAATCCTCTCAGTTTTCTCTGCAAAGGAAACACAAACGCATCTTAAAGGTCTTTTCCATTATTTGTGAGCAGCAAGGATATATGAAAATACATAAGTATCCTTCAGTTTCCACTAGGAAATCAAGATGCTCTCACAGAGGGAAAGAAAAGCATCCCGAGGTGCACTGAGAACGTGGTGCACGATCCGTCGCTTCTGCTGGGGTCCTTTCAGTGCACGGCACCGGGGAAAGGCGATTTGTGGGCACTGGGGAAAAGCTTTTCTCTGTGCCACTTGAGGCATTTCTCAGACAAAGGCTTTTCTGAGGATGCCTCCTAAACTGTGCTCTCTGAGGCAGCCGATCTCCAGAGATGTTGGGCACAAGCTCTTCAGATGGAAGTTTGATGTCCGGAGATCCCCAAGAAATTGACCCAAAAAAAGGGAGATGTTCTTTCAGGAAAGTGAAAAAAGTCCTTTCATTACTAATCAGATGAAATTTCTAATTTCTAGGAAGGCACGCTTTCTCTGAATCGGCAGATCCGAGTTCCCCCGGTCCAGCGATGACAGCAGCGCACGGCGCTGCCTTGCCAGCAGACAGACTGCCTGAGTTACTCAGCGATAGCTTGCCTTTTATTTGACAAGTGGTAAAAACATGGTCTGCTGTACTTCTCTTTCACATTCTGATTTTTAGGCTACTGAGGTACACTCCTATGCATTCACCTGTTCAAGGATAGGTTCTCACAAAACCTGTATGATTGTTGTTATTGATTTTTAACAATAATATGTTCTTTTTGTCTGTCCCTTCTTCCTTCCCTCTTGCATTATTTATGCTGCAATCCTTTTCCTTCTTGCGCACATGATTATCTTTCTTCCCAAACTACACACTGCTGGTTTTGAAGTCTACTAATTTTTGCAAACAAGTTTCCAGCTATTATTTTGGGGTTGTAATTCATCTGAACAGACATAGAATTATTGCCTTTTCCTTCCTGCAGATATTAATCTGAATTCATGGAAGTCTGTGGAAAAACACACTGTATTAATGCAGCGTTACAGACTGAGATTCGGACACACGGCTAGCATCATGTCGTACCTGCTGCAAAGCTTCAACGTGCTGAAAGATCTGCTAGCTACCCTGCCTGGAGTAGAAAGTCTGAGTAATCAAGAGAGTGGAAAGTATATGAGTAGAGTTACTCGTTATTTCTACCTTGGCTCCTGCTGTAGAAAAGGAGGAGAACTGAAACCTGCAGAAACCTAATTCTGATTGCAAGAACATCACGGCAAATACACATAATTTACTGCTGAGGCACTGAAAGGACTGTCGTGGCTAGATAAGGCAAGTCAAGGCAGTTCTAACTTACCAGCACAATTCATTTAACAGAACATAGCTGATTTGAATTTTGGTGAATTAAGAGATTTTGAATTAAATTTTCTATGACCCTGTTTTTCTTTCCTCCTTTCTCCTTCTACATATTCTCTTTCTTCCACTGTCTTTCCTTTTCTTTCTTAAAGAAGCTGGTTGGCAACTTGGGGTGGTTTTCCTGTCTGCGTTTTTTGCATTTAGCCCTCGTGTTTTGGAGAAGTGCTTGCCTGCAGCAGCCTGGCCAGGCTCCCAGGGATGGAAGCATGTTTTCTAAAACACGTATGTAGATTTTCTCCACCTTTTCCCCTCTTCCACAGTGGAACTGAAGAAATCTCTGGGCCACAGGGCTGTGTTCAGTCCTCTGCTCCCCGTGTCACCCCCAGCACCCTACCCTAAATGTTACTGCTTTTGCCGGACGGATGCTTCGTAGCCCACAGAGACACCTAGAAGAAGCTTCCATCCTCACTTCCCATCTCCTCTCCTGCATCTAGGAAGAGGATAGGAGACGTTCGTATCTCTCCACCCTTCTTGTTGATTTGTGTTTTTCCTTTCCCTCCTGGCCCCACAGAAAGACTAGGGACTCCAGTAAGGGTCTCTGTTTGTCTTCTCCTCCTGGTTTTGGGGACAGAGAGGAGCAGGATCCACTCTTCTTTGCTATTACCGTGTCTACTGAATCCCTTCCAGACCTTCTTGTACCTCTCCTGTGATCCAGTTTGGATGAAGCCCAAAGTTGCTCGTTTCTGCTTTATTTCCCAGAATAGCACAGATGTTTGGGAGAAGCAGTGGCTGTGGGAAAATGACTTTCGTATGAACTATGAGAAAGAAATAGCTGAGATGGTGATGGGTGGATCCTCCTTCACCCTGCTGTCTGGGCCAGCCTCCTAGGACAACCCCCCCGGGGAGTGCCGATTTGTTTTAGTGAAATACGGATTTCAAGGGAGATCCCGATTACAAGGGAGAAGATCACTTTTCAGGTAACGTGGGCTTCCTCTAACGTCCCATTTTGATCCTCTGTCTTCTACAGTCCTCTCTCACACATCCATTTCTTTTTTTCAGACATCCCCTGTCAATCTCTCTTCTCCCGGGGGTCTGTTCCTGCTCCTGGGGAGTTGAATCTCTGCCTTTCCGTTGACTTGGATGACATTACATCAGGCCTCGTGCCCTCTTTTGGGAGGGGGAGAGACACTAAAGCTCTCTTGTATTTAACAGGGTAAGTGCTAAGACCAGTCTTCCCTAAGCCACATCTCTGGCTCTCCAGGAGGGATAGGGAGGGGCACGGAGGAAAGAGGCAGAACTACTGAAAAAAACCCCACACCAGCCTTTTCAGCATAGTTTGGAAAGGAAGGGGGAGGGACCAAGAGAGATCTTAATCTTAATATATATTAGGTGCATATAACAGTGATGGGTGTGGACTGGAAAGCTCAGTAGCTGGCTAGATGGTAGATTAGAGAGATTGTTTGCCTTGAGATGGATGGATGGAAAAGAGCAGGAAAGTCGCGAGGAGGGGCTGGAGCAGAAGGGTGTGAGGTGAGCAATGGAAAGAAAAGTTCAAGCAAGTCGCAGAGGAGACGGAGATGGAGACAGGAACTGGGATGGGGAGGACAGACAGAAGATGCAGGGAAAAAAAAATGATGGGAAGATGAAAGCCGTGGGAGTTAATCCAGCGCCTATTAAAGCTGACAGCATTACTCTTTAGAGATAGTAGGCTTGGCTTATAGGGAGATTTTGAAATAGAACAGAAGGAGGAAAGGAGGACTGGTAGACAAAAATCAGGCAAGAAGAAAGAGCAAGGAGAAGGAATACGATAAAATAGAAATAAAAAAGAAAGAAAATGAACACTGGGAAGCATGCTTCATATATTGGAAATATGCTGGCAGAGGGACCGGAGATTGAAACCAGAGCAAAGAAAAACGCATGAGATCATTTTGTGATTTCAGATTTCCATCCCAGGGGATATGAGAGTCCTGGCTGTGGAGCTGAGGCCTTGAGAAAAGCCTGTGGCACATGTGAAGATGTGCAAGGGAGAGGATAATTACAAACTATAAAATGTATTATTTTATGCAGATTAGATGTGACTTCACTTTCCTCTTACGCTTTATACCCCAGAAGTGGAGCGAACTGGTAGAGCATGTCGAGGGACTGAGTAGGGAAGATGAGGAGTAGCAAATAAAAGGACTAATGACCAGTTGGTTTGTAACAGATGTGTATCTTGGTGTTGATTGATTCTGACGTCTACAGAAATGAAAACTTCAACTGAAGCTCTTCTCGGAGCTGGGGCACTATGAGGTCTGTCTCCATCGTGTTTTCTCCGTTGTGTGGGTTCCCTGCTGACAAAACGTGACCTCATGCTTTGGTCTTCTCCCCGGGGAGAGCGCGAATACCCAGCTGCCTGTTCCCACAAACCCTGCAGAACCAGGGTATCCCTGGCTGCGTCTGGACTGCGTTCTTGGGTCCCATGGCCTTACTTTCACCCCATGTGGGGGCAAAACACAGCCAAATGTCAGTGCCCTTGTCCCCTCCAGCCCCAGGCTCTGGTCTCTGGAAGAGGGAAACGTGCACCTGGGGCGTGCGGCACCCTCCACCGGGTACCTGGGCATCTGCCACCTCCAAGGTCGCTTAGCCCAGCAGGTAAGTGCAGTTGGTAATACCAACTCCTTTGTCAAACCTGGGTGAAGTGGGCTGATGGAGTCCAAACTTGGTAAGGGAGATCCAGGCATTCATGCATGCATAGAGCAAAATCACGTGGATTTTTTTTTTTTTTGCCCTGGAAACCAGGCTTAAAGCAAGGCTCTTGATCAGGCATCCTTTCCGGAGAGAGAAAACAGCAACAGGCTGCCTGTCAAGGGAGAGTGAGCTGCATGGGCTGTATGGGGTGCTGGTCCCTTGCCTACACCTGGGAGAAAGCAGGTCCCAAACCTGGGAGGGGTTCGTGGTACACGAAGGTCGACTGCCTGAATGTCTCCCGGGCAGATGCTGAGAGCTGCCTGCTGCGGGCTGGCTGAGGTCCCTGCGGTGAGTGAGCTGGGACGAGGGAAAACTGGCTCCGAAGTGTAAGCAAGACCCGTGCTGGGGGGCAGCCCCTTGGCTTTGCTCCGCTGCTCCTCCCGGACTAGATCAATACACTGGTGTGTGAAGGCACTGGCTCCCACTGGCTGCAGTCATACGTGGAGTCCCACGGGGGAAACTGCCGCTGGAGTGGGCTAGACCTGCTCAAACAGGCACAATGGGGCTGTTAATGTGAGAAATATTACCCCACGCCATGGACCAGCAACGCAGCCGGTATCTCCGTGGAAGGAAACCTGCTGTAACGAGGGGGATGTTTGTGCTAGATAAAGTGCTTTTCCGTGTACTCTGTCTTCTTGCCTGTGCATTGTCGTGACACGAGCGGGGTCTGGTGAGATTATCTTATTTATCTTCTCAGCATCGTAGCAGGCATTGATGGGAGAGGTGAACAGAGCTTCACTGCCTGAGCTCCCTGTGCTCAGCCCGGAGCTCAAAGCACATCCCCAAAGCAAAAACAGGATCCCAAGCTTTAAGAAGCCTAGTAGGTTTATGGCAACACACTTTGACGAAAGAAATCCGAGCAGATAAACATACTCCATCGCATACACTTCTTAAAAACTTGATGTGGTGCTGAGAGCGTTTGGTGTACACAAATCACGGTTACAAACTTCCCAAAGCAAATTCCTAATCCTCCTTTTCTTGTAGTCTCCCTTCCCACCCCATCGGACAGGTGTAGCCCCTGGAGTGGCAGAAAACGGCCACCCCGACTCTTCTAGGTTTGATCCCAGCCCTAGAGAGCTTGCCATAAGGTAGGATATGGGAAATAAACCCTCTAGGTATTTTTTAAAGTTGGGAAATAAAGATGTGTGGGGTTTTGGCCACAGCCGTCTACAGTTTTAGGTCCCGCAGTTTTTCTTTCCCTGGGCCATTGCAGCTGTACACGCAGAACAAATTCCCCAAGGCTGGAGGGTTTTTTGTTTCGTTTTTAATACTGGCGCATTTTGTTCGCTGCTCTTCAGTCTGTTTATTGATTCTCAGCTTTTTTCATGACTTTAAGTGCCTCTTACTTTCTACTCCCCCCCCCACCCCCCAACATATCAGCCTGCATTCTTTTAGGCCAAATCTCAATTTATTTACTGCCTTTTTAGGAGCATGGCTTTTTTTTTTTTTTTTCCTAAGGCTTGCTGTCTGTTGAAGTGTTTTTTTTTTTCCCCACTGCAGAGAAGGTTTTGTCCTGGTTTCTCCTGGTGTTTGTGGCAGATGTGAAACTGTTGAAGGCAAAATGTACATTTTTTTCATCAGGATGGATTTGAATCGTTCAGGCTGAAGCAAATGAGAGCCATGTGCAGGCAGATGGAGGAAGGGTCCCAGTGTCTGGGTACTTTTCAACTCTGGGACAGGGCGTATCAGTTTAACAAATTGTTGTTAGCGCCTATTTCTGCATGGGGCCCCAAATAATCTCTAGCCCCAAATAATCCCCTCTGAGTGCCAGGATCAGCTGTGCTTTTTGGCTGCTGATCTGTCACTTCCCAGTGCTTGAATAACTGCTACAACGCAGCTATTCCAGAAACAACATCGCTGCGAGACGAATGAATTTATTTAAGCTTTCTACATTATTGTTGAAAAAGTAGGGGACTAACGCACAAAATTTGGTCTGTGTTGATGCTCGTGATAAGGAGTAAGATAAACCTTTGCCAATGTTTTACTCTTTTATCAAAAAAAAAATCAATAAAAGTGCTTCCTGGCAAATAGCGTGTTTGACATGTGGTCTGTCTGTTGGGGTAGTTGAAATGCTAACAAATACCCGGTATCCAGAATACCGTGCCTCCCTGGAAGGTAAACATCTTGGGGGACAGAAGGGGTTGTGCAGCTCTGCAACACACCAGGTCTTTGTCCTCGGCATCTGCTGAGATGCTCCAAGTCCTGACGCACCGATCCTGCTCCTCCCCTGGACCCTCTTTCTTCCCTCCCCTTAGATTAGGAAAGGAAACGCTGCACAGTCCCAGCCGTACTCAACGTGGTCCTGACCCATCAAGGACTTTTCTGGAGTCTAGTGCAAGCTATTAGTGCTGGAATAATAAATTACGATTTATCCATGATCCTAAACATGCTTTCAAATCCAGGCAACACTTTTCAGCCAGCCCCCTTTAACCCACTGCAATGTGCCTTCTTCATTGCTGTTTTTGGTTAAGGTATGCTGAAGAAAGTAGAAATGATTGGATTGTTCTCCCCTGAGTATCCTCCTGCTTACATAATTCATTGTCATTTAGAACATAATTTGCTGCTAGGGACGTGATTAGCTTGGATTAAGACACCGTTAAATAAACAAGGCTAGATAAGAGTAAGATGGCTGCAAAAAAAAATCCGAGTCTTTGTGGGTTGGCTCACATCTTGTAATTAGCTGTGATGGAAAAAGAAATGGCTAAAAATTTCTTAAAGGCTGAGGGAAGTCCCGAAGCCATCTATCCCCTATTTTAGAGTTAAACTGAGTGTGATCAGTGGTCTTAAAAACAGTAAGTATATAATGATTGACTGGGGAGTGCCTGTATACCTCCCACACAATCTCCTCGATGGTTTCTTCATCCTCCTAACGTAGTGCGTGCTGGTGTAGTGCTCACCGGGTGTGGACACCCAAACGTCTGGTTGAAGCCATGGTTCTCAAGCTCTGTGCTACGTGTCCCATAAAATACGAAAGTTTAGGGAAATTAAAGTCTCATCCTTTTTGGCACCCTTCTCTAGAGTAGGCGCAGGTTGAGGTGGTAGTTTATCGACTCTTTAACAATGCTATGAAGTCAAGAAAGCTATTGCTTCCACCCGTGAGTTGAAGGATGAGTTCTGCTTCAAGAGCTTCTGGTATTCACGTTTCTATTATACCCAAGTGCAATATTAAAATTTCCATTTTTCCAGTGGCTACAGAAATATCTTAAAACAGCTAGACAAGGTTACCATGGCCGTGAGCAGCAGTAGAACGCTGTTAACTACATGTAGGACCAAACCTTCATGTTACACATCAGATGACAGTTTATAACACTTTCTACATGACCTTAGTAAGACCTAAGGACAGATGTAGCCAGGAAGCAGAATGCATTGCTTTAAAAACTGGTCTCTTAATTCTCCTTAGCCTGAATCTCTCTGAGCCCAACTCTGCCTCCCTTACAATAAAGTAAGTAATGTGGTTTTGAATTGTTCAGAGGGGGTACTTCCAAGAAAAGTTGTCTGTGTAAAAAGTAATGCAAGTGGGCTCCCAAGCATTTGTTTTGTAAGTTATCTGACCTGCTGCCTTTTGTCTGCATTAGTTTGGCTGTTAAATTTGATCCACAACTTCACTGAAAATAGATCTCTCAAAATTGCAACTCTGCCCAAAACTCAGGAGCTGCATAAGAAAGTGTTTAAAAGCTACAGGTTTTGACAGTGGTCCACAAATTGTGACAGCTAAGCTTTCTTCAGCATGCGTAGAAACTCAAAATGAGAAACTTGAATATAGAACTGGCTGATGTACTTTTTTTCCGACTTGGTACAGTTAACAATATGGATTAGTCTTTTTTGCAATGCTTTTATGGAGAAACATAACGAGCGGAGAAACATAACAAGCAGAGAAAGCCATTTGGCAAAGGGTGTCTGAGCTAGAATGAAATTTGCTCAGTATATATTTTCCCAGTTTGAAAAATTACACTTTTAAAAAGTCTGAATGAACTCAGCGGTATCATTTGTTGACCCACCTGGAAGAGGTGACCTGTTGGGCTCTGTTGACTTTCCTGGAATAGCTGGAGGAGGCTGGCAGGGAGACGGTGACCTGCAGACGGAGAATTTTGGTGGAATATAATCTTTCTGTGTTGACATTAGAGGTGGTAGTGACATTCATTTACATACCTCTGTTAAGCAAGCAGATGGTTCTTGTGTTGCCTTAGCCCTGTGCAGCACAGCCACGGGTACTTTGGGTATGTGCAAGGATATGAGAAGCACGAGTACCGTACCTTGGGGGTATAAGGGGTGGAATGCTCACTAGGAAATATAAGAAACCCAGCTATGTCTGGATCCCTCGAAACTTGATTTGAACAGGTGAAATTCCTTCCATTGATACAACTGCATCTACTTCCAACAACAGCCTAGGGAATTAAATCTTAAAGGAAAAAATTCAAAATGTAATATAATGAAAACCTTGAGAGGAAACTGTGCCTCTGCAGCATCTGGTAGACGTTTGGTGTGACCCTTCACTTGTTAGCATTGCACGGGAGCCTTGGGAAGGAACCCGAGCAAGCCAGAAATGTAGCATTTTACAGTACAATCTACCCTGAAAAGGGTCTGGTTAGCTTCAGCTGCAGTTGTTTTTCTTCCTGAATGTGCCCAAGCTGGGCCAGCTGAATTTAATGATAGAATAAATTGTTATGACTTCATTGCTCTTTCTCTAAACCAGATCCAGCTATGCTTTGGAAATGTGAGCTGTGCTGGCCTTTGCTTTATAAACAGGAGCATTCAGTGGATTCTAGCTGTAGCAACTTGACTTTTGGGGTAGGTGAGCCAGAAATCATCCATCCTGATGAAAGGGTCAGTTCGTGGGGCCGGTATGATTTGCAGCACCGAAACAGTGGGAACTGAGCACGCTCTGCACGCCGCGAGAAGATGCAGGTCCACAGAGGTCACCTCGATTACATTATAAGGAAAGGTGTGTACGCAGGCATTTAGGATGCTGTGGGATGTGCCCGTCTGCTCCGAGGACGGAGCCCATGGTAAATAAAGAGCAGACCTGCCCCACGGTTTAGGTACAGCTGCGGGGGAGCCGGGTGTAGTTCTGTCTGCACAAGTTCTCCAGGCAGCTCAAGGTCTCTGTCGGGCAGAGTTAATGTGTGTTGGAGAGGTGCAGCAAGGCTGGTGGGGTCCTTCCCCTGCCGGGCACCTCGTTTGGGGCCATTTGGCTGTATCTGGGCAGTGCTGCTCTCTGCGGCGCAAACAGAGGCTCCGAGCCCTGCACTGACATTTTCAGAACATCGTTTCTCCTGGAACAAAATTGTACCTTAGTGCTTGCTGAGGCTTCAGCCGGAGCTGTCATCCTCGGTTTGTGACCTGGGGATCTCTGTGGCAGCAAGCAATTGCCATGCTGCAAATGAGAGAGGATGACTTCAAAGGTAGGCAGGCAGGCAGGCTCGCTGCTCGACTTGTTTCATACCCGCTGGTGCCTTTCATCAACGGCAACAAGAGAAGCCCAGTAGATTGTGCGTTTGCATGAAAGTCCATATATTTCTATATATCCCAGCACAGATTGCCAGCAGCCTGTCCTTTCTCATTATAAAGTGTGCTGTAACATTGTAAATTGCTCTAATTTTCCTCCGGATTTGTTCCTTAAAAGAGCAGAAACGGTGCCTGTAGAGAGGCAAACCAGAAGGCTTGGCAGGACTTTGCTGTCTGAGACTCTGCTTTTTCACTCTTATCCCCAGGTGGGGAAGTCTCAGGTTTTTAGTGAGCCAAAGAGGTGGTGAAGTGTTTTATGGCAGTTTTCACCCAACCCAGAATCGAAGACCCCACCTCACCTCTGGAGCTCTGTAGCTGCTGAAACCAGAACTTCAGATCCCACGAGCCCAGGAATTTCAGAAGTTTGACACCTGGGTCTGAAATTATCCATCACAATATTAGCCCTTCTCAAATTCAAAAATTTTTTAACTGATCTCAGTACAGTGTACCCATCACAACAGAGAGCCACCAGCCAGAAAACTGTTAAGAGATGTACCTAAAATAACTGAGTAACTAAAGGGTTGGAGCTGGGAGGTGATGAGGGGCGGCTTTCTGAACCACTGCCCGGCCATAAAGGACCACGCTCCTGTTTTGAGACCACTTCAGAACAAAGTCAACCTGGGAAATTAACGTCTCCATCACCGAGAGAGCAGGCTCACCCCTTTGACGTGCCCTTGAAACCAAGTGGAGTCCATCAGACCGCCAAGTGCTTGGTCCTAGGTGAGAGGGAGCAAACTTCTGCGATTACCCATTATGGGGTTTGATGCCAAGTTGTACGGTTAAACTGGACAGCCCAGTGAAGGGCTCAGCTGCGGAGCTGCGTACTCCACACTCGCCCTTGGCATCTCACGTGTCACTTGCTGGGTAGGTTGGTTTTATTTCACAGTGTACGGAGAATGCGACCCTCGGTGTCTTTGCTCACAGAATTAAATCCCACATGCATCGCCGCTATATGCCCCTGTGGTAAAGAAGCGCAAGTTGCTTCTGTAATTTCTGAATTAAATTGGCTTCCTGGCCTGTTTTGCGGCACAGATCAGCACTCTCCTGCGTGACTGGGTGGCCTGGTGCATAATTTGGGATGTGTTGCTTCTGTTAAAGGCAGATCCCTTTTCTCAATGGAAAATTTTAAGCTATTCCCACCAGTGATATCACGCCTTCTCCACTCCCACGGCCACAAAGACGTATATTGATAGGCGTGACATTTTCCTTTAATGCTTTCATTGTTTCTAGAGTTTCATTTGGGTTGTTGTTGGAAGCCAGAAAAACGAGACAAAAGGCAAAGTATGTTAAGAAGGAGACCCAGCCTGCGTGCAAATATGTCGTGAGAGAGAATCTCTGGCCCCGGGCAATTTTCAGGGAATTTGCTTTCCACGGGGCTTCTCCCAAGTGACTCAGGCTGACGCTGTCCCCCAAACCCCCTGAAGCTGCCACCTCCTTGTGCAGCTCCCCCCAGTCCGACCCTTGGGGTTCGGTGCAATGGGCAGGGATCGGGCACGGGGAGTTTAGAGCCTTTTTAAAAAGGATTTGTGTCAAGTGCATAGAAGATCATACTGATGGGGGCTACTGAGGCCACACCAAGTTTAATGGGACACGACATCCTTAAGGGATATTTGTGTCTGTGGTACGAAAGGGGAATGCTGCCCTTTGTGCTATGCACCTTTCTAAAACGATAGCACTTTTTGCTTCTCACAATATTGATCCAAGTTCCATATTGTTGTCCTTTCAGAGAAATTTGGCAGGGTGCTAGGCAGGGGTACTGAGTCTCCTAAACATGTAAATCAGAGGAAGGAGGGGGCTGATGAGGGCAGCCGAAGGAGGTGACCTCTTGGGCTACGTGTGAGGATCCTTGGAAGCTGCAGCTCCTTACACAGCGAGGTAAATGTTTTCCACACAGTAAATTAATTTGCCTTTCTGTAAATTAATCTTCTGGAGTTTTCTGACCATCCTACCCTCCTCCCTACTTGCCTTTTTAGGTGATTCATTTTTTTCCCCCAAGAATTACGCACAGCACTTCCAATGAGCTGTTGTCCAGAATGGTATGTTAGTTTACAGATAGATAAACTGACTGTTACGTATTTCATTAAATATTCCTTAAGAGTTGCTTTGTGTCTAAGGGAGTTTGCAGACATCCATATAGACCCCTCTTAAAAGTTAATTTGTCTGGCAGTCTGGACAAAACAATACTCCAAAGGTTAATAAGCATGAAATGAATGGCTTGGCAAACCCAAGCTAAATGATTGTTTGGAAAAGGGAGCAGCTACTACTCCATGACATGCTGATGCTGTTAAACCTGAACAAACCTGCTACCCAAGTGAAGAAGAACCCAGAAGAGAGGGGGCCCTGGGTCTTCTCTCTCAACAACCTCTGGCCTTGGTCTCACGTGGTGCTTGCGCTGCTTGACGGACTGATGAGCTCTGCTGGCCCTTTGCTCTCAGAGGAGCCCTGTGGGTTCTTTTTATTTATTTTTTTTCCTGTAAATTAAGTTAGTCGTGACGTGGTGTGCAAGCACCACGAGGGCTTGCCAGTGCAGTCTCTGGCGAGGACAGGAACCTGCAGAACGTGGCTCTGCTCGCCCAGGCTTGCCAGGAGCCATGAGCCACGGGAGATGCTGGGAAGACCACCAGGGCTTTACTTTGGCCTTTTCTTTAAACATGGAGGATTTATCCTTTTTTATTTATTTGTTTGTTTTATTTTTTCTTTTCCTTTTTGCAAAACGCATCTGAACCCCCCCTGGCCTGTTGCCTTGTCCCAGCTGGGATGGAAGTAGGCGAGTGCCTCCCCGCCTGCCTGCTGCAGAGAAATCACCGATGGCTGCTGAGAGCGGCGAGGAGGGGGAAGGTCCTCCTGGCAGCAGCCCAAAAATCTCACTTTCAGGCAGCAGCAGCAAGATCGACCATCGCAGGCAGAGGCTCTGTGCTGCTCCTGCTCATCCCTAATGGCTCTCTGTGCTAGATGCGGATGGGCAAGTTGGGCAGCAGAGGGTACCAGGGTCGGGGAGAGAGGATGCGCAGGGTGGGGTTCATATCCCTTGTTGCAGGCGGTGGTTAGGGCTGACCCTCTGCTCTCGTCAGCTCCTGACACTGAGAAACTTGCTCGGCCTTTTCTGACTTGCACTGCTCATACGCGACTGACAGATTTTCAAGTGCCAAACATCCGACTGCTGCCTGCGCTCCTACAGAGACCAGGGTGGTGACAACCGTGTTTGTGTGATAGAATAGCACGCTTCGGCACAAATTGTATTGATAATTTTGATGGCTCTTCCCTCCTCCGCAAGACTGACTCAGAAGTTAAATCAGACTTGTGGTCACGTAGAGTCCCCTGTGCTTTACATGGACCATTTACTCGGTCTGAGATACTGCTGCGGAGGACCACTCGTTCCGTTTTGCCCGCTACCAACACCAGAGAGGACCACTTAGTCCGTTACCTGATTGCCTGGGGTTTATCAGGTGCAGATAGCACGGCTCTGGGCACAGCAGATACCGGCATGGGACGGAGCTGGGGGGAGAGTGGTGTGCCAGAAAATGGGAGAGAGGGGCTGGGGGCATGGCAGGTGTGAGGGGGGGAGATGTGAGGGGAAGACCTGGCAGCAAGGTGAAGTCAAGCCAAGCTGAGCCAGGGCCTTACTTAAGATGGCCTTTGTCACCTGGCAGCTGCAATTCTGCCTGCCCTTTTTATTTTTACTTCTTCCGTTGGATTAATTTAAGCAAACAGAAGTGAACCAAAACAACCTTGCCTTTTGCCCTGGGTTTGGCTCAGGGAACTGACTCCTCTCCGGCAAGTCCCCGCGAAGATGGTTTGTGTCTGTGCCTGCACGTGTGCTCTGGTTGATCCTGCTCCTTACTAAGCCCTGGAGAAATCTGTGGATGTTTTAATATTAAATCCTGGCCCCGGACAAGTCAGTTGTTCATGTGCATCGTCAGCTGCGTGGTATCCCCATGCATAGCAGCTTGCCTGGAGCGAGGGTGCGTGGGCAAGGGTTAGGGTAATGGCCAGGGTGGGTGGCTGGGGCTCTTGTCCTGCCTTGCCATTGCACAGCAGGTTAGAGAAGCCTCCAAAACAGCCTTCAGCATTAAAAAAGCAACCTTGGGATACCTGTCCCACCTCCTGTCCTGGAGCATCCGACCCCAGGAAGGGGCTTCAGGGTTTGCCAATCCCAAGTCACAGCTCAGGTCTCAGGACTGAGACCAGAGGTTTCAGGATCTTGGCCAAGACGAACCAGATAATAACCCTAGGAAAGCTGGCGCAGTGGTTTCTGCTAAAATTGCAGGTCCTGTGTGGAAGGCTTCTTGACAGCTCAGGATCTTGCTTGTTGATGAGGCTGCTGCTGGGCAGACCCGGGTGATGCTGAGCAGGGTCAGGAGCATCTCCCCGGTGCCCACCTTGTTCCAGGCTGTAAGCACTGGGAGAGACCCTCCTTGCATCCCGGTGCCTGCCAGCAGCTGGGGGACCGGCCAGGGGAGCTGGCGAGCATCCCTGGAGCCCCAGGGGTTTAAATGAAACATGTCTAGACCTCTGAATTGACAGCTCTCTTCTCCTCCTGACTCCTTTCATCTTGAGGAAAGGAAACCAATTTCCTTTGCAAAGTAATCTGAGCTCCAGGAGTTAGAAGTGCTATTTAAAGAGCTAGGCGATGTTGTTGCACAAGGAGCTTACAGGCTGGAGAAAGCTCTCTGCCTCAGTCTGTAAAAATGAGGCTAATAATGGTTTTCTAGCTCTCACAAGCTGGCAAGAATTAATTAATTTTAAAAGCAGTTTGAAACACAGCCACAACGTAGGTTCTCAGTTTTATTTATTAATATTCCGTATTCAAAATACAAGACAAATTACTTATGTGCATGGCAAAGAGTGCACTTTCTATGCTACTAATTCCGTCTTAATGGTTTAGGTTGTACTTACATTTATCCATACCTCCAAAAAAAAAAAAGTGTTGCACAAAATATAAATTGTGTGCAGGGCTTTCTTAAGTGTGATCTTTATTATGCTGTTTCAAACTCATTTCATGCTGAGCTTGTCAAGATCAAACATCTGGCTTTTGCTGTAGCACGCGATGCCTCCTGAATTGCCAACTCCTCACCGGGAGGACGAGGCTCAGGAGAGGTGAGCGGAGGTGGAGGGGTGGGAAGGAACCAGATCTGTTCCCTGTAGTTCTGTTGTCAGTGACAAGAAGGCAGAAGGGGTTGTGCTTGCTGTGGAGTGGGTCGTGGAGCCCATGCAGGTCTTTGAGCTCAGGATGTAGAGGTCTTCCATATGCATGGATAGGGATGGAGGGACACACGCTCACCGGAGGGCTTTGGTCAAGTCTCTGGGTATCCATGGTCTTTGCTGATGCTTTATCCCCCCTGCAGTTAGACCCCATTTTCAGAGCTCTGACTAGTGATTACTTTACAAACAAAACAGTAAGATCTTGCAAACATCTTTGGCCGTTTTGCAGTTGACCTAGAACACAGGTTTGGGTTTAGATGAACTTAATTACATGTACGTGTGTCAATGGTTTAGGGAAGATGTCCCAGTTGTACATGCTATGAGGTAGCAATTTTCTCTTCTTGCATGCTTGTATAGTAATTGATGTAGAGGGGCCTGGCTCCGAGTGGAGCCCCTGGATGCCCCGGTAGTGACTATATGTTCCATGTTCCACTCTAGGGGAAAAAAACCCTTTAAGAAGCTCAGAAATGAAACTGAAAAATAAAAATTTTCTTTGGAGCATTTTCTCCCTGCTGAGTCCTATAAAGTTGGAGAGGGAACAGAAAACCTCTGGCAAGTCTGGCTACGGAGAAATTGTAGGTATAAGGAGATACAGATATACACCCTCATGTATGTAGGAGATCTGAGAGAAGTTCTCTGCTCCAACTTACCTCTGACTTGCAGTAAACTGACACTTCCTAGTGCTTCAATCACATCCACAACAAGGACTTCAGCTAAAGACCATAAATATGGACCGAAAGAGTCCCATTTGCTTCCCTTGACTCTGAAGGGGCCCAAATTGGAGTTCAGGGAGGCAGTCACCAGGCTTAAGGAGGCTAAAATTTAAAAGCATTGAAAATAAAATGGCCTCAGTGATTTTTTAAAGAGAAATAGGTCCCGGTGAAGAAAACTTGGTAATGCACAAAGTTCAAAGTTGGTCTTTGCTACGAGAGCAAAACAGACGTCTGAAGGGTGATTCAAAATTATAAACAGAAATTGGAGAGATGCCCATTGTGATAGTCTGAGCTCAGTTTAGATGTAGATAAAGAAGGAAAGTTAATTTTTAACTTTAACTAAGATTTTTGCACGTAAAAAGATGTGTTGTTATTCGCTGTGGTGCAGCCTAATGAGAAACAGGAATATATTTAATGATTTCACATTAGTCTCAAAATGTGTGAATCTGAGGCTTCTGTGTTGACTGTTTGTCACTGGATTTATGTCTGTCTCTTCCACGGTTGCCACCGCTTTTCTGAGAATTGCTGTTTGCCTCCAGATAAATTCATCTGAATACTGGCTCTCCTTCAGCTACCCACACGCTAAGGCGGGGGGACACACAACAGGCAGATTCTCTCCATCCTGGATGACAGTGCCCATATGCCGACGGTATCCATTCCACCCGTGCCCTTCTAGCTGATGTCCCCCGTGGGCTCAAGGGGACTATCGCTGCCCAGTGCCCCCGCAAGCCCCTCTCTCTGTTCCTCAGAGCCTGGGTGGAGGTGGGGAATTTCCTTCCAAGGGACATATTAGACTTTTTTTGTCTTATGGGGTGATGTGCATTTTCTTCTTTGAAATTATATTTTCCTTTTAAGCCGGACTCATGTTTTTTGTAAACTTCATTTCTACCTTGTATGCATATTGTGAGCTGGAAAAGAAATCTTTAAGTGATCTGAAGCTGCCGCTGACTGTAAGGTAACTAGAGCTGACAGGGGGCTTGCGCACGCAGAGAGCTGTAAATCACTTAAATGTATTGCACATAATTTCCCGGTGCCTGCTCTTCTTGGGAGCAGAGCCCCGCTGGGATGAATGTCAGCACAGCGTGTAAGCTCCTGGGTTTGATGCTCCTTTTGTTTGCGGGGGAAATGGGGCTCGCCTCTGCCGAGACGAGGGGAACGGTACGGGCTGCTGCAGGGACACCAGCGCCTGACTTCGTTGTCGCCTTTCCTTCTTGCAGCCTCAGGGATCTTGTATTTCTTCCACCCCACAAAATGCCCAGTACTTTATTTTGGGTGTGCAGGGCAGGAGGGAACTCCCTCCTCAAGTGCTGCTTGTTAAATGGGCAAACTCGTGGGAAAAGGGTCTCCGAGTGATTGAGGGCACGGTGTTTCCGTGTGTCTCCTGGTAACTTGAGATGAAGCCTCCCAAGCAGGAAAGAAAAGCTCTTTATTTCATCCCGGAGCTGCCTGGAAGAGATTTTTATTGTGTTAGTTATTAAGTAAAATTTCCGTGCTCTTGCTAATACGTGCAGATCAGCATTTGATAATTTAAGACACAAAGCAAGCAGACCCCACAAGGTAAGAACACAAAATAGTTTCCAAAAATTCTCAAAGCAGTCATTTTTGACATTATCCGTCCGTGCAATCATTACAACTTCTGCTAAACCGCCGAAGTGCCAGCAGCCACCTGGAGCGATGGGCAGCAACGGTGGCTGTCACCGCAGGAGCAGCCATTGCCTCTCCCGGTAGCGTTGGACCCGAGCGGCGTGGTGGTACCGCTCCCTTCGCATCGCAGGCACCTACCCTGCCCTGCTGTTCTCTAGATCCAGTCCCATCTGGCTCCAAGAGCTGCCAACAGCTCTGGATACCTTTGTGAACATAGCTTTTTTTTTTTTCTTTTTTCCTTTTTTTTTTTCCTTTTTTTTTTTTCCTTTTATTTTTTTTTCAGCCCAGGCATGTTATACAATTGCAATGTGTATTTATTTCTACCCTGGCTACTTCCTCTTGAAATTATGCAAGCTGTTTAAATCTCTCTGGCATTTTCATGGAAGGGTGGATTCTGCGAGGTGTGGGTGTGTGGGTAGCAGCTATATAATTTCCTACCACTGATTTTCCCTGGGGAAGGGGGGCCAAACGCTGGCACCATCTGCACATCTTGGGAGACTTAAGAACTTGGCACCCTAAAAGTCGGCTAAGTGGGATCCAGAGCCCCAAAGGCTGGACCAGGGGATCTCAAAAGGGAACTAATTAGTCTCTGTCCTTTTGAACTGAAGAACCAGGACTGCTTGACAGCGATTGCAACAAATTTCTGTCCTTTGGGAGCTGGACATGGGAACAGATGGGGACACGAGCCAGCAGATAAAAGAAACACCTATCCCGGGTCAGTGCTTGCTCTTTGTATCTGTACCAAAAGCCTGATTCTTCCACAAACACTCATTTCACAAAACATTGCAAACATTGCATTAGGAAAAGCTGAAAAAAGCTTCCCTTGTTTCAACCCCCCTGCCCTGGGCAGGGACACCTTCCACCAGACCAGGTTGTCCAAAGCCCCATCCAACCTGGCCTTGAACACTTCCAGGGATGGGGCAGCCACAGCTTCTCTGGGCAACCTCTGCCAGAGCCTCACCACCCTCTCAGTAAAGAATTTCTTCCTGATATCTAATCTAAATCTTCCCTCTTCCAGTTTAAAGCCATTGCCCTTTGCCCTATCACTCCCTGCCCTTGTAAAAAGCCCCTCCCCAGCTCTCCTGTAGCCCCCCGTTCGTTAGGTACTGGCAGGCTGCTCTAAGGTCTCCCTGGAGCCTTCTCTTCTCCAGGCTGAAGGATCATGATTATTTATAAAATATTTTAATATCCTAGGCCAGGCTGCATTTGTAGAGTAAGTACCATTCACTCCAGAACACACAACACTTGCTGATGCATTGCACAATTTTTGGTACAAGCAATTTCAATTTGGTCTTCCCTCACACTGCACAATTTTAAAACACTACGTAACATGAAAGAGAAAGTATTTTAGGCTACGTGTGTGTGCATGTGCGATCACAGTGTGAAATGAAGGAAGCTCTTCATACACACAAGGCATGATGTACTTCCATGAGGACCAAGCCCCCAGCGCTCTGCGAGGGGGTGCAAGCCCAACAAGCTCCAAGAGCATTAATCCACCAGCACGGAGGTGGTGGGGTGCGTGGGGTCTGCTGGTATGCTGTGGGGAGGCATGGTCGTTTTGGGGTGCAGGCAGGGTTGCTGCCAGCAGCTGGGCACAGGCTGGCATCGCCATTCTCCTCCAAGTGCCCAGGACAGAGGAACAGGCACGGCAGACTGGGACCAAAGGTACGTGGGGAAACGAACCGTGCCCTGCAAGTGCCCGTTTGTCTGTAAAAGGTCAATGAAGACAACGTCAGGCCCGATCTGACTCGGTCACATTGTGCACTGTAGCCATGTAAAGCTCCCGTATCTGAGTGCAGACCTCCCTAATTCCCGTTGTCCCTGCTGCAAGGAGTTTCTCCAAGGCTGGGGAGGCAAGCTCCTTGGCTGCAGCAGGTTCACCATCTGGGAATCCTCCTCTCTACCTTTGCAGAACGTATTTCTTACTTAAGACAGCTTAACCAGGCTGGCTTCAGGTCTGTTGTTAGGTAGCTTTCCCGCACCCGGCCGCAGAGATGCCTGTTGTGGGGAAGGGTCCCCACCTGCCTGACATCCAGCACAGCCCCCTGCCTGATTGCTGTCAGAAGGCAATAGGGATGGACGCTGATGCTGCTGGTTCCCAGTCCACCTGGAGACAGCTCTGTTTATGTCTTGGTCTTTAATGGTTAATCGTTACACTTTAGATGCATCCTCCTGACACGTATTTATCCCTTCTGGAAATAAGTTAGCCTCCTGAGACTGTGTGAGTAACGGTAAAAAGGAAGAAAAACTTAGAGAAACTGCGCTGAGCATCTCTCACGTGTAGTACATCTGTATTGCCAGACCCAGGGTATTTCTGAAGGTCCCAAGCCCGTACGCCGTGGTAGGGCCAGGAGGAGGCTGAGCATACTGGCCACTGGGAGACTTAGAGCGACTTTGCAGGCTGCAGGTCCTTGGGCAGGGGAACGGGGAGGGCACCACGTGCACCCTTCAAGGTTCAGAGATGCTGGGCAGATCTGCTACTGCTTATCAGTTGGGAGCAAGGCGGGGTGAGACTCAGGTCTCATTAGATTGGTGTTACCTCTATTTAGCTCATATATTTAGAGAGGGCAGAACCCTGTGCAGCAGCCATCGGTGCCTGGCATAGGGCCAGACTAGATAGAAGGAAGAAATTTTTCACACTGAGGGTGATGAAACCCTGGCACAGGTTCCCCAGAGAGGTGGTACATGCCCCATCCCTGGAAACATTCAAGGTCAGGTTGGACAGGGCTCTGAGCAACCTGATCAAGTTGAAGATGTCCCTGCTCATTGCGGGGGGGTTGGACTAGATGATCTTTAAAGGTCCTTTCCAACCCAAACCATTCTGTGATTCTATGATAGAGATGGGATTCCCCAGCCTCATCGTGCAAGACAGAGCTCCCTCCTCCGAGGAGAGAGCAAACCTGGGTCCTCTGTGGTCTGTCCTCAGCTCCGTAATGCAACAGCTGCTCCAGGCAACGCGCAGAGCTGCTGAAAACATGCAACTGCCCATTTTTGTGCAGAGAAGCAGAGGCTGCTGTTTCTTTCTTTGAGAAGTCTTGCAAAACAGAGAGGAGGAAGGAGCTGGACCATTGCCTGGCAGATGTGCTGCTGGGAGTTTGAGCTGCTGCTGGAGAGTCCTGAAGGAGGCATGTTCAGCTCTAGGACACATCTGAGTTAACGGCAAAGGGGAAAAACTGTTGCTTGAGCAGAGACGAGCAGATGGAAGATAGTCCTTTTAAAGACAGACATCCGATGCTGTGCTTTCTCTCCCTTCCCGAGTCCAGCTTGATCCCGGGGAAGCCAGGCGGGCTCAGGGAGGTGATGGAGCAGATGCCCTGCTCAGGCGTCCCGAGCCCTCTGCGTGTGGCTGCACAACTGCGGGGGTTTGTCACCTCCTCGCTGGAGTTACACATCGCGGGAAGGAAGCGTTTCAACCGCTGCTCGCCGTAGGGACAGCTTTTTGGGTGAATAACAATATAGATAGTAGGTTGCCAATAATGCATGAGAGTTGGCTGGAACTTGGAAAGAAATTTGCAGGAGTTTTCTGGAAAGGCTGTGCGTGCTGCTGACAGGTTCCTCGGTTTTATTCATTAGCTGCATTTTTAATCAACTTGGGTTTAACCAGATTAACAGTGACTTCAAATCCGGTGAGCAAGGAGTGGGGAAACAACAGGGGAAAAAAAAAAAGGAAACAACACCCTTTATTCCATATTGATAAAAGACAAAGCTTTGCCACTCGCCTAAAATTAAGTGAAGCCGATGGGTTGTTAGCAGTGGCGTTATAAATGGTGAAATTCAAACGTGAAATGCTTCAGGGTTTGGACAAAGCCTGCTGCTGGAGCCAGCAAGGTAGTGAAGCACAGGACTGTGACACCCACTTCCCCGCTCCCGCAGGACCCCCCGGCAGGTAAAGGCAGAGTGGGGGTTATGTGCCCTGGACAAGAGGGCTGGGACTCGGAACAAGTGGCTTTTGTTCCCCCTTCTCTGTTTAACGTGCTCGTTACTCCTGGACCATGTCAACAAACTTCTTTCTTCACTTTTCAATCAACGCTCTTGACTCGGTGGAGTGTTGTGATACTTAAAGTAGCTGGACAAAGTGGTTGAAATATGTTATCTATGTGTGAAGTGCTCATTTTTTTTCTAAGATAATAAAAGTGGCTGGGGAAACTGAGTGCCTGGAGCACTGAGAAATGATGACAAAATTAATGATGGCCCCATGGAGAGCCGAATAGGAGCAAACCCCACTTTATTACCATTGGGAGCACAGGTGTTTCTAGGAGGGAGGCTCTTGCTGGAGGGTTTCCAGAGGTTCTCCCTAGAAGTAAATGCTTTTAAGGTGAGGCAAAATTTCCAGGCGAAAACAAAAAAGCAAAAATAAATTTCCGTACCTCTGATGAATATGAAGAAGGCTGAAGTGTGCTCCTGTGCAGAAGGCGAGCAGAAATGTGAGTACTATTTAGGTCAGGCTGTAAATCCGCTGAAGCCAGAGGTTATTCACAGGAATTACGGGGCTAACAGCACAGATCCTGCTGTAAAATTGAACTTTAGCTTTTACTCATTTCTTGGCAACTGTTCCAGGTACTGGCCGTTTCTCAACATCCTCTGATGTATTTTGCCTCGGAATAGAAATCTGGAGATCATTTCCATGTAACTAAATATTTATCCTGAGACTTTTCAATGATTAATCTGCATTTAATCCTCTACCTGTGTGACTGAACATGAAAATGCAAATACCTAAGTGACTAATTATAGCCTTGAAACCTCGTTCTCTTTTCCCCCTTTTTTTTCCCAACTATTTTAGGGACATTTTCCCCGAAGCAAAACTCTGTTATCTTGGCATTCCCTGCCAGCCCTATCAACCCTTCCAGTCGTCTCTGCAAGCGAAGGAGTGCTCAGACCCTCGGATGCGCACTGACCAAGAGCCGATCCCCCAACATAAAATTTCTCCTGCGGATGAGTCACTGGGTAGCGAGCTCAGCGCTGTTTATTTTCCCTGCCCTGCTCGATAAGGGATGACGTGTACTGCAGATCTCGAAGCCTCTAATGTAATTTAAACCTGCTTGTGACAAAGAACAGAGAGTAATATCAAACTTCATTTCAGCACACTAAAGAGAGAAGGTGCCATCTGTTCTTTATATGGCTGTTAATGAATATGCAGAAGAGACGGACCCACTCGCTGCCCGAGCGGCAGGGCGGCCAGCCCAGGGGTGAGGGCAATCCCAAAGCGGGGGTCTTGCAGCACAGCAACCACCAGTGCATCAGGTACCAACACATCCCTGGCCTGGACCCCCAGGAATGGGAGTCGCTGGCGGTCGGACCCCGAGTTGGGACCTGCCGTTCACCTCAACATCGGGAGAGAGAGCTTTAAACTGGGAAGGGCTGGGGGGGATCCCATTTTTGCAGCCAGACCCCCCCAACAGGAACCAAAATGCTGCAAATGTGGAGAGCAGCTGGAGGAGGCTCAGCTACGACCAAGCACTGCGCACAAGAAACCGGTGCCAGAAAAAGAGCTCTTCCTCTTCTCGCGGTGGGCAGCGCATTCTTCATCATTTGCAGTTAACTCGGATTAACTGTGAAAATGCATGGCAGAAGATTCAGCACGGTCCGTGTTATGTCAACAGGAAACAAAGGAGATGTGCATACATCTTTTTGCATGTGTAGGCAAGGGAGGAATGGTTAGCAAGTGATCTCAAGCTGCAGAAATACCTTGATGATTCCAGGAGCAAAGTCTGTGATAAGATCATGTTATAACAAGGGTTGGGACCGAGACCTTCTGGGAGAGATTAAAGGAAGGCACAGAATTAATGCATGACAAAGAATGAAAGCTTGTCTAGAAAGAGAGGTAAATCATGGAAGGAGGAGGACAGTGTCTTGACGAAAGAGACAAAGTAAAAAATTAAGATACTGCAGGTAAACCCTTGATGCAAGGGGTCATAGGAAGTTCAGAGTCAGACCCCAGCAAAAAATGGCATGCAAAGAGGCACAACCTGTGACAGCCAGCATAAACTAACCCCCCTGTAGGTAAAGGTTGTGCAAAAATATAAGGTATTACATTACTGTGCAGAAGAATTTGCAAGAATCAGTGGACTGTGCATAGCCTGGACAGAGAGAAAGAGGAGGATGCTCCTACCTCGAGCAAATCCTGCAGAGAAACCGAACCAGCGCAGACGGACAGGACTGACCCAGCCGTCGGAAGGAAGAGGAGTGTCTGTGGATCCCAAGCTGGACACACACAGGAACGGTGCAGATGAACACTGGTGGGTGAAAAGATCCAATTTCCAGCAACTGCAGACAGAAATGCTGTCTAAGTTACCATAGTGTCATGCCTCTGGCCCCATCAAAGGGATGCGTTCGTGCTGGGCCAGAGCAATGAAGGAGGAATCGGAGGGATGTCCTCCAGGGGACGTGGATGCTCTAAATCCAAGGAAGAGGTGGGAGAACTCATGCAGCGGGGCTTTGCAGGGCCTCCTGGTATGCAGTGCTGACCAACAGGACTTCAGAACATGAAGCACGGTCCTTGGTTCTGGGTGTTTTCTGAACCACAGGGTATAACCCTTCTCCCTCTGTACCTCAAACCTTGGGCTCCAGCTTCAGGAAGAGTATCGCTCCTTTGGGATGACTGGGCAATGTCTTCGTGCTGTAATTATACCTCCAAACAAAATGGAAGAGGGTCACCTCTGAGCAGCCCACTGTCGTCCCTCGCAGGGGCAGATCTGTCCTTTCCCTCCCAGCAATCGCAGGGTGCCTTCATGGCAGCACCTTCTGCCCCCACCCCTGCCCTGCCCTCCTTGTCTTCCAGGCGGCTGCGTTGTTCTCGCTGGTCCAACACCAGCACTTTCCAATGATCAGAACATAAAGACTGGTTTTTCCCCAGTATCAGCTTCCCAGGGATTTTATTTTTTTTTTCTTGTTTGTTTACTAAAATGCTTGCTCTAAAAATATATGGCTCCTTAATTTATTGGTCCATTAGAGAAAACTGCATCATGTCTGAAATACTTTAATAAGGATCTAAGGCAAGGGACAATCAAATAAATGATAATTAGAGTGTCAGAGAGGCATTCCCAGATCCCCCACCCTCTTCAGCTGTCAGTACACCACAATAACCAAACAGAAGCAGGAAGCAGGTGTTGAAAGTCCATGTGATGCTCTTGATAGCCGGACACCCGCAGCCGGACACAGGTAGGACTTCTTATCACATCAACGCTCCCAACCTTTCTGGTGACTAACACTTAATGAGTTAGAGCGCCAGCAGACTCAACGGCACATGTTGGGTTTTTTTAATAGACTTTTCCTAGCTGCCTTTGGTCATCACTGCGTGTTGGTTGGAGATGAAAATTTCATGATCTCTGTACAGTGGAGGCCAAGTTATGTCATGAGCCAACACAGCAAGGAACCAGGTCATCGTTGGTAAGAGAAGCCCGAGTTTGGGTGTGCAGGCTGGGGGAGCAGAGGTGAGTTTCCAGGCGAGGGTCCCTTGCCTCTGTGCAGCACATGCTCCACCTTGGGGCATGTCTGCATGCAAAGGGGAAGGGATTTCCACTGGTGCTTTAGTACACATGGAAAATGCCCACTTTCCTCCCAGTTCCTCTGTTGATAAGGCCACAGTCTTTATAGAAATTGCATGTCAGAGCTTTATGGGGACCACATACCTCTTTTACACAAGGCTTTACCCACAGACTTCTCTGTAGCACGTTACATACCTTCAAGTAGTAATATTTGATGTTGACCACTACAAACCTCAAAAACTAACTCCAGGAATGACGGATACATCCATGACTGCAGGTCTGGGTGTCCTCACATTCTGAAAGAGGGAAGCACCCTGCTCTGAGCTCTGCCCTGATGCCTGGTGGGGTGCAGGGGTTGCTCCTGGCGGGGAGCAGAGGGGAAGACCCTCTGGCTGAGGTGTGTTGGAGACCCCTCACCAAGACCCTTCAGCTCCTTTCAGGGAGCAGAAAAGTGCTAAAGGTGGGCTGGCAGGTTGGGGACAAGACTTCTCTGAGGATCTCCTGTGGAGCTCTTCCCAGAGGCTGAGCCGGGACCCCGCTGGCCTGTGTACGTTGCAGGTAGAGAGGAGTATCTTTCCACCGTGGCTTTCTCCGGTAGCATGGCCTCGTACAGCCCAGCTCCGCATGTGCCCGTGCAGGGCCGAGGGGGTCCCAGGCATCGGCTGCCTCAACCTCCACCGAGGGCTGGGACGCCTTCCCCAAACTCAGCCCTTCTGAGCCCTCGGGGTGGTAAGGTCTCCAGTGAAATCCCTCCGTAAATCTCTCTGCCTTTGCCTTGCACTGAAAATCCAGCAGTTACTTAATATTCATAGCCCACTGAGGCCTAGACGATATTACACAGTGTATCAAAATATTCATATTATTTTATATCAAATCTAATGTTGAGTCCACTCTAATGCTGCAAGTAATGTCAGCGCTTTCACCTGCGTCCTCCTGCTGCTGGTGAGGAAAAACACGGGGTTTTCGTTTACACAGTTAAAACCTTTGTGGCATAGGGCTGATCTACAGGATGCTTCATGGGATGCCGTTTAAAAATAGAATTAGTCCTTCTCAAGCGGTTCTGTTGTTGACCAGGACAGAAAACCTATGTGGGAACGGCATGGGCAGAGCCCACAGCATCGACGGTGACCAGAGCCCATCTCAGTCACTCACTCCTGATGATCCATACCTAAGGTACCACGTTTTTCCAAACAGAGAGGAAGACGTGGTCTCTGCTCTGTGCTCCTCAGGCACCCTGAACCATCACGGTGTGATTAGGACACTCAGAATCACAGGATGGGAGCTAAATGCTAAGACTGTTGATGGAATTGCTAATGAGGACCTAAAGATGACATGGTGAATGATAGCAGATCAGTAATTGCTTTTTCCCTGTAGTGACTTAGCAATTAGAGATGGAAGAAGAAAATCAGGATGAAATTTGAGAGTTGTGCTGTTTAGAGTACCTGCTTCTGTTTAATTTTAACCCTCTCTTTTATCCTGCTAATCCCTTCCACGATGTTTTCCCTCCCTCACTCTGCACGCTGCCGCATTATATTTGCAATGCCCTGTCATTCGCATCATGTCTGCAAGCTGTCTTCTTCGGACATGAGCCTATTTAGACAAGTTGTCAGGCTGAATGGGAAAAATCTTAAATCAATGTATTTCAGCATGCAATCATATATAGGCTAATTTATCTGCTACCCTGTTCAGCCTGCCAGTTTAAAATGAGGTCTTTCAGGCATGGTGCCTCTGAAAGTCTCCAGATTAACAGAGCATTTTTTATTGGTAGGGCGACAACGCGATTGTTTTATGGCAATTGTTATCATTTGGACCTATGTATATGCAAATGGTGGAGATTTAAGTAAAGAAAATATAAAGATGATGAATATGGAGCACGTAGCCAAGATAGCAGAGGGATAGAAATGTTTGCCGTGTTGATGTTCTCTGCCGTGGCCGGGGCGGTGAAGAGCTGGTTGCCTCTCCCTGCGCCGGGAGGTCCCCGTCCCGCGGTGGCAGCCAGCCGGGCATCCGTCTGCAGGTGATGAAACGGCGTCTGCTCTCAGTCCCACATTCCTCTTTCTCTGTGGCTGCCTCTCCTCCCCTCGGCAAAGGGCTTTGGGGATGGAAAGCGGACAAACAGACAAAAAGGATGAAAGAGTAGTACAGTCATGTCAGTGAAAGCAAGACTTCTCGAGATGGCCCCACTAGTCCTAAGGGTACAACCCCTTTCAGGGTGGGTTTAAGTGTATTTTAAACTGTTCTTTTGCTGTCTTTCCTGTTAATTACTTCCTATCATTTTTACTTCTCTTACTTTTAAGTGAAATTTGATTTGTGGAATGCATTGCCCTTCCAGGCTTAGAGCATTCTAGCCCTCATTGGCACAAAAACCACGCAGCAAGACTATCCCACCAGTAAATCTAATCCCTCACCTGGGAAGACCTACCTCTATAAATACAAAATACTCCAGTCTCGACGCCCTCAGCTCTGCTGCCCCTGAAATCAAAACCAAAACCCCAATGGCATCCCCAGGGAAGGTCTGGTCCTTTTCTCGCTGAAACCACCAGCAAGTCAGGGGCGAGCAGATGCTCACTGAGCCTGGACCTGCCCGCTAAGAGCTGGACTGAGATCAGCAACTCACTTTAGATAAAGCACCGAGCATGAGATCATACTCCTTTTTTTTTCCTTTTTCACATTACGTTATTGAGGCTTACAGGAAGGAGAACAGGACAGCAAATTTTGTCTCTATTAAAAACATGTCAGGCTTTTTCTGCTTTGTAATATATTTCGGTATCCATCCGGGAGAGTGGGTCTGGTCGTTCCCTGCAGTTGCAGCTGTGCAGCCTGAGCCACTGCTCCCTCCCTTTTGCTCCATCTGCTGTAAATGAGACCAGCGGAGCCCCTCCATTCTTCTTAATGTGCCACAATCCTCAGCTATTTATTCTTGCCTTGCAAACCTTAGCTTTGTTCTCACTGCATCTCTGAGCTGACAGTAGCTGCTATTTGCCCTCTCCATCTCTTTTAGGAGAGCTGCTAGACTACGGACTGACTCTGCCTTGCCCAAAGCCCCCAAAGAAGGGTGATGGCTGGCAGGGAGCTGGGCACAGTAAGGGTCATGCCCAAGATCATAAAGCATCCACAGATGGAGTGCCCATTGCCTTTGCAAAGGATCACAAGGGATTTTACAAGTTTGCTGACATTTGTGCCTGAGCAGGTTAGGCATGCCATGCTCCAGTGCCAGAGATGCTCTGTCTTCCACCAGATACTGAAAGGTCTGGTCCTGTCCTCGAGGCCAGGGGGGCACTTGGGGAGTGCGGTCTGCTGGTTTTGGCTGGGGTAGAGTTGATTTTCTTCCCAGTAGCTGGTACGGGGCTGTGTTTTGGATCTGTGCTGAGAACAGTGTGGATAACCCAGGGATGTTTTCATTACCTGAGCAGGGCTTACCCAGAGCCAAGGCCTTTTCTGCCTCTCACCCCACCCCACCAGTGAGGAGACTGGGGGGGGCACAAGGAGTTGGGAGGGGACACGGCCGGGACAGCTGACCCCAATGACCCCAGGGATATCCCATACCGTATGGCGTCATGCTCAGCATATAGAGCTGGGGGAAGAAGGAAGGGGGGGACATTGGGAGTGATGGGGTTTGTCTTCCCCAGTCACCGTTACGGGTGATGGAGCCCTGCTTTCCTGGGGATGGCTGAACTCCTGCCTGCCCATGGGCAGTGGGGAATGAATGCCTTGGTTTGCTTTGCTTGCTTGCGTCGCTTTTGCTTTACCTGTTAAACTGTCTTTATCTCAACCCACGAGTTTTCTCAGTTTTACCCTTCTGATTCTCTCCCCTATCCCACCCGGGGGGAGTGAGCGAGCGGCTGGGTGGGGCTGAGCTGCTGGCTGGGGTTAAACCACAACATGCATGTATTCCTTAACAGCTTAATTACTTCAGCTGCCCAAGATGAGAGCCAATGCTTACATAGCAGAGATTTGTCATGAGTAGGAAAATCTGAACAGATTGAAGACACATTTCTCTCTGCTTTTCTGTCCTGTTTCATTCCTCTTTTCCTGTCTTTCCGAAGGATATTTGCAGTTATTTCCTTATGAGCCTCTGTTGTTCTATGCTATTGCCATTTCATTCACCATAACAGAGCACTTGTTTGGTTTGGCATTTTGTTCGGCCTCTGTGTGGGTGGTGGACCCAACCATGGACCCAGTCGAGGATATCCCCTTACCACTCCCCTCCCTCGCACTCCAGCTGGCAGCACAGAGATTGAAAACCTCAAAGCATCTTCACTAAGTGGAAAAGATGATAAAAAAGTGCTTTGTCATTGCGGGCTACCTCTGAGTCTCTTGCATTTCCCATGACACAGGACTTCCCTTGCAGGCTCTTACCCAAATCAGCTGCGATGTGGTGAGCTGCTGCAGTCCCGGTGAGTCGGGGACTGCCCCGCTTGCTGCGCTCTGCACCGAAGGGTTTCTTCACTGGCTTCTAACGCAACCTGCTCCTCTGTGCTAGACTGTACCATCCGTGGGAAAAACCTATCCCAAACCCCTCACTGCTCACACACTTGGTCCGTTTGAGGTCCCTCCTCTAAATTCATCTGCCAAAACACACCTTTGTTCTACAATTTCACCACCGCCACTGTTTTCAGTAGTGTTTTCCCTGAGAAGTCGTCATGATAAAGCCACAGAGCCATTCTGACTTGCTCTTCTCGTTCAGGTGCATTGGTCACGCATCTTGCACAAGGTACTTTCATTCGTGAAGTATGTACACCTAAAGGCACATTTCTGAGTTGTCCCTTCCCCGTGTCACTGTCAGGCATCAGCGTGAGGGATGAGGCGGCAGTTCTCTTCAACTCCATCCCACCAAGGAGCTACCTGCAGGTCACAGTCCAGAAAGACCGGTTTTTTAAACACTGAAAGCCAAATTACTGCAACAAAATCCTACCATTTCAACTGGAAAATCTGTTCAGCTGGAGCTGGGCTGCAGAAGAGGATGGCTATCTCATTTTGCATAAGACACCAGCAAGTAATCTGATGATTTTCTATGACTAATACGATAGGTCATATTTGAATGGTCGATGGAGAGATGAGAGGTTTCATATTCTATTACCAAATGCCTGAGCCATCTGGTTCCTAATGACTTCTTTCAAAACAAAGGGAATAAAACTTCTGAATTGTGCAATGCATTCTGACATCCTCTCTTAGACAGAAGGTGCCCATTGCTTCACATCAGCAAATGAGATCAATGCCTCCATCAATTGCAGCTTCCATGCACCCCTTTCAGATCTTTCTGACCATGGACTCGATGGCAAATATTTCCTTCTTGCTCAAGCTGGTATCACCCATCACTGGGAACCAGAGCCTTTTCTTTTTTTTTTTTTTTTCCTTTTTTTCACATCCTTTTTCTCTGCTTATGCTTTAACACCATAGTGTTAAACACACAGAGCGTGTGAGGCGTCTCCTTTGCTCATGGGTTGGCTCCTGCCACGGCTTGGCACGTTTTGGGGAGGATTTCTCAGCAATGCTGGGATGCTGACAGACACTTACCTGCTCAAGAGGGGCTGCCCCGTGCCAGCCCAAATCCTGGGCTGGGTGAAATGCAAAGTGCAGACAGAAAACCCCAAAGAAACAAAGTGCTTTAAAGGGGAAGCTGCTGCCTTTGCTTCCCAAGACCAAGCCCCCAGCACAGCCCTGAGGTGCCAGCGCATCCCGGGTATTTCAGCCACGCTGCTGCTTTTTGGATTACTGACCCTGAGCGTGGTATCTACGACAGTGATGGCCACAGGGGCTCTCAGCAACCTGAGCAAAACCCTGTGGTCACCGAAGCCCACGTCGTGCTCACCGAGCTGGTAAAATCACCCGAACTGGTTTGCTTAAGTGATAGCTCAGTAATGTTTATTCGTTGCGGTTACGGTGCAAACCTGCCCCAGGGAAACCCAGGCCAGAAATTTATCCAGCAGCGCTTTCACTGTTGCGAAGCTTTCGATGACGTGGGATTTACGTGTTGTCTAGCAAAGACCCCGAGCCCCCTCTGCGTGCTGCAACCTCTGCTCCCGGTGGTCCTGGGCCACAGCAAGGTGTGTGCCGAGGTGCTGACGTGTTCTGCCTTTGGTCCTGCCTGTCCTTATCATTTGAGTTAAAGCCATACACAAACGAAAGGACATAAAATGGATATATTTATTATTCTCTATTTATCACTTACATAGTTTAGCCAAGCATATCGTAAGATTGTTTGTGAGATGCTCTCTGGGATTACATATCCAGTAAGTATGGTATATTATCACCATACTATAGCATTATTATATGTAATTATGTATGTTTATAGATACCCCATCACAGACCAGCATGGTTCTTGGTTACATTTGTGCTACGCTGCTTGTTGCGTCACATTCACAAATGATATACTACCTCTAATTATGTACATTTACAGATGTATGCCATATTTACTGCACACTATAGTATTTGCATCATCAATCAGAGTCATCCTGTTGATAGGCCAGCTGACGTTTATTTGCTTAACGTCTTTTGATTCTTTAAACATCTGTCTTGTAAGTGGTGGGTGCCTTACAATGGATTCATCCAGTAGTTAGGCCTGACTGACTTACACAACTAATTAACCCAGTCGGTGAAACCCTGGTTTCCCTACGAGCCACTGGCCAAGCACTGGCCGTTTCACAGGGGCCAGGTTTTCATCACCTACGGCTGGTGTTATACATCTACCTAATTCAACTTGTTTAGGAAGAGCTCTGTTCTTTGGTGGGTTTGGGGAGAGCTGAACTCAACTCTCAAGTGAAAGGCTGGATGAGGGGCTGTAACACCACCTAAAATCTGGGCTGCCAGCTGTGGCTCCTCTGTATTGCTTGCTCAAGGGCAAGGGTTCTTGGGTCTGCAAATAGCATTGGCCTGCTCTGCTCCTTTGGTCCTTTTGCTGATGTCTGTTGAATCGCTTCTCTCATCGTACTACATAATTTAGGTCTGGTTGAGTACAGAGTATTTTATATATTTATGTATTCTAATTTTTAAAATGCGTCTCTAGGCATCTTAGCAGTACACTGGGTGCCTACCACATAAATTAAAAATAACAGCATAAACTTAGACAATGGACCATCCATAAATAATTCCTCCTCAACTCACACCCTCAGCAATAGCCTTAGCTTGGAATATAGAAATAGATGGGCTTTACAGCCTGTTGGGAAGGATAATAAATCCAGGTGCTGATGTACCAAAGGGGAAATTAGTTTCAAAATTGAGGCACCCCCCTCTCCATCCCCTTTGTGGAGATGCCTTGCCTTGAACTCTTCACCTGTCCTGGTCCTTGGTGGGAGACCAGATCCTGCTGACTAGCTTAGGCCTAGAAACAGGGTCTGTCAGGGACATCTCACGCTGCTACCGTCCTGCAAGCTAGCTGACCACATTCTGATCACACGAATATCTTATTTTTAAATAACATTTGTCCACAGATTCAAAAGCAATTTAATTTAGCACTATATTTAGGTATCCTGTCTAAAATGCTTTAGAGAGAGCTGGGTAGTCAGAAGATGGCTATTCACCCTTTTCTAAAGATCAGGCACTTTTTATAGATATCAGATTGAGCACCAAAGTCACCAATTAGTTTTGAAAAGGTAAGTCTTTGTGTGTGAGTGTACAGGAGAAAACATCCTCTTTAGAAGTAATTTGCTGAGAACAGTTTTAGTATTTTGTTCCTGCCTATGTCAATTGATGAAACACAAATGAGATACTGTACCAGTTGCGATGCTGAAATAAACCACTCTAAAAACAGAACTGAAATTTTATTTCATTACTAAAGTAAACATAAAAGTGCTTTAGCACAATTTCAAATTAGATTGGGGTTTGGTCAAGCTTGTTATAAATCCAATGATTGTAAAGCAAATGGCTCGAGATGAACTCTCGGTAGAGCACTGTTGCGAATACGGGTAATGGGATGCTGCGCGGCGCAATAAACAGAGAAGCAAAGCGGTGGATGATGTGCCTGCAGTACAGGAATCAAAGGCACTGATACAGCATGCTGTGCCTGGGTCTGCTGTCCAATTCTTAAAAGGATGCTGAGAAAATAGAGAGGGAGACAGAACATACCTCCAAAACTGACTCCCAGCCTGGAGAAAACGCCTTCCTCTGAGTAAGCAGGGGAGCAGAGGTTGAGCTCAAGCCGGGGTCCTACAGCCCACCCGTAAATGATGCTGGAAGACCGCTGAGGAGGGCACATCCCAGGAGGGAAATGCCCGCAGAAGGTGGATTCCTCTGCTCTGGCAAAGAGCAGGTGGTCAGACACACGGTGGTGCCTCTGCCTCCTTGAGAGTGGGGCTGACTCCCAGCTTGGGGTTACCCTCACTGATGGTCCCGTACCGGCATCTGCCCAGGGATCACTGGGAGCCGACTGTACAGATGTGCCTGTGCAGAGAGATGGTCTGGTACCGCTCTTTCTCAGGGGCAAAAGCGTGTAACATCAACCGTGGGAGCAGGTGTTCAAGTCAGAAACACAGTGTAACCCACAGCAAGAAGGTCACAACTGGGTGTGGGTGGAAGCTGGGTGACCTTCATCTGGGGGCACTTTGGGAGAGGTTTGACAGACAAACCACTGTTGCCTGCAATGTTCAGCCTGGATGCTCCTGCCCTGGTGCAGAGTGATGGGCTCGGGGAGCTGCGGTGCTCCCTCCACCCACACCCCCATCATCATCTTCTTCCTCTCAACTTGCAGAGCTGCTTCAGCAACGTGAGGAGTAACAATCTCACCGCTGCGGCCAGCGGCACCTTGGATGCTGGCATATCCTGCAGCCTTTTTCCCGCAGGAGAAAGCCTCATATACCAGTTAGCCATCCGCTTCAGCTCGCTTCTGATTTCCAACCGGACCGGTTGCCGGCACGCTGCCCGGCAAGTTGGTGGTACCCATGCCCACAGCAGCTGCCCTGTGGCAGGTACGGCCCCTCCTTCACCTCCGCCAGGCTTCAGTGGGATTCCTGATGGAAAAGCCCATAGGATAGCGCTGGCTTATTCCTAAAGCCTTACAGCCCAAATGCCAAGCTCCCGTCTGATTTCTGAGAAGGCAGGACTAGATCCCGTCGGAGACTCGCAAACCTCGGTTAAGCAACGTGCTTTCCCTCCTCAACAGGAATATTTTCAAGCTGGTGGAGAAGGAGCTCCCCCGTTGTTATTAACCCACGCTGGGCACACTCGGGGGGTGATTCAGAGCTGTGAAAGTTACTGGAAAGGTATTTGCTGCTATGGAAAACCCTACATCGTAATGAGCAATAAATAAAATCTTTTGCTGAAGAGGGAAGATTGAAACTACAGTTGCAAGTGATGCCATAGCAGGGTAGATGCTGCAATCTGTGCCGCATCCCGGAGCTGACATGTTTTCTATACGCTGTGCGATACCCTCCTCTCACAGCACCTGCACTAATGTAAATGAGCATTACGCATGTTCATCAGCTGAACAATAAGCCCTGTGGAATGAATGATTCATTATAAAATGGTTTCTTTTGGAAGAGAAAGGAGGTTTTTGTCTAGCTTTTAGAAGTACCACAGGAAAACTCCATTTATTGATGCCTGCTTTTGTTTGACAGTAGTTTCTTTGTTCCACTCTGCTCATGCTTTTCCAGTGCCAGTTAGCAGCAGCGTTGGGCAATGGCAGTCAGGGAAAGAAAGGAGGGGCAGAATCATTGTCAAGAAGGAAAAAGAAATGTATGTCTAACAAAACAGAATTAAAGCTACGAGTTTAAGCAAGAAACTAAAGGCATAGACATTTGAGGTTTTTTCTTCAAGTGTATTTACATTTTCTAGTCAGTCCAGCCTGTCATTTCCCACCGCAGGTCTGACCTCTCCCTTCAGGCTGTCCCTAACAGATTATCTTACCTCTGGTCAGAAGAAGTCCATCCTAAAGACCCGGTTGATGTTTTGCTTTACAGCTGCGGTCTAGAAGGAGATGCTCTTTAACAGACACAAGCTGATTTGCATCTATAAAGGCTTTACTGAATGCAGCAAGCAATCAGCAATAGCCGTTATCCACCGATACCAGTCTACAGGCTGCTTTTAGCCCATCACCTGCTCTTAAATTAACGAGCTGTCCCAGGAGGCCGTCCCGTGGAAGCTGACACAAGGACCTGGTAGCCCAGCACCTCCTGTGACTGCCAAGCCCACGCTCACCACCCACCACCCACCACCCCCTGCCCCGGCCGCAGCCGACGAGAGCATTGACCTGGGCAACGCAAACCGAAGAAGGCAGCTCCCTTTTGTACTGGATATAAAAGTTGAATGTGCCTGCTTTTCTTGAGTTTGGGGATGAAACTTCTCCAGACCTGACACAGGTCAGGGCTTCCCTGCGGCTGCAAAGGAGCAGGGGGGTTTATGAGTGATGGGAAAGTCAGGCTTGCTGGCCGAAGTTATTTGGGAGGCTTGGGATGCCTTCGACTCCCGTGGTTCACCTGTAATTTCCGTACACTGCCGCGCCAGGGGTTTTCTCTGTAAAGTTGGTCCACAAAGGGAATTTCAGGTGAACTTTTTATTCATTTCCAACATATAGTGTATGCGCTGAATGTGGTCTCTGAGGAGAACTCTAATAACAGCAGAGCTGCTTGCGTTAAAATCCTATCTACCCACCTTTAGTAAGCTATTTGTCCCGTAAGCCTTTATAAGCATTCAAAAAGACAAGTGGTCTCTTCCCTGGGATTAATTTCAGTATTTAAATGCACTGTCCAAGAAAGACACAACCACGCCTGAAGATTTTTATATATAGGGTATATTTCCATGTTCTGAAGTATTTTTCTTTTTATTTAACAAGAAACCCATGGGAAGGAGGAGAAAAGTATCCCCAGGGAGTATAAGAGGACTCATCTGCCCACTGATAAAATAAAAGGAAGACGCTAGATGTAAAGAAAAAGATGTGTGCTTCCTTTTCCAGGCTTCCCTCTGGAAGTTTGTAAAGTAGCTTCAGTAACGAAAGAGCAATTTGTGGTGTATGGAAGAGGCAGGAATGAGAACAGATGCACGGAGGGAATCAGCAGCATGCCGGAGTCTGAAAATTTGCTGTTGACTTTATAATTCAAGGCACAATAGGCATAAATAAAATGGGATGCAAAAAAATCGATGTGGGTAAATAGTAGAGGATACTTTGGGGGAGATTGGAGAGGAAAGGTGTAATTGCTGCTGAGGAATGTTTAGAAATAACTGAGATAAGAGGCATTAGGACAATGGTATATGGGACTGGCTCACGGTGATTCAAATCAGAGGCTGACCCTAGCTCTTGCGACAGATTAAAGGATGGCTTAAACAAGCTGCTGGCTGGGATGGCTGAGATAAACCCAGCCCTGCCTGATCTCCAGAGGAAAGAGCCGAGTTTTGCTCTTTCCCGGGTTTCTCTGCTTTTACAGCCCCCTCCAGCACCCCTTGCAATTTAACCGTGACCTTTCCTGCAATATCGGGGAGAGCTCTCGGGGGGGTCTGGCCCACCACATTCATTTTTATGCTGTCCCAATCCCACAGGCTTCAGCGTGGCGTTGAGCCAGCCCTCAACCAGGCACCTACAGCGCAGGCTGTCGGGCGCTGCTCTTGCCCTGCACCCAAAAGACATTTGAATAACGTCCAAAATGATGGTCTGACCTCTCCCAGCTGTTTGACACGAAGGTCACGTTAGGGATGAGGGCTCATCCGAGAGCCCATGTTTACCCCCCGCCACCAGTGGCAGCTCAGGACCAGGTACCGCCGCATCCCCAAAGGTCGACACGGTTCTCGGCCCGAGCGGCTGGGGAGGAAGAGCCACGTTATACTCCCTGCTGTGGAGCGAGGCTGAAGCACAGTGGAACTCAGCCCACATCGCTCTACAAGGATTGCTGGCAGGGGCCATCAGATGGCATGGCCCCACGGAGCTGCCAGCTAAGTTTGGGCTCAGTCAGGCGGTTACGGTGCTTGTTGGGGGTGTTTGGAGCTCTCATCTGGAGAGAGGCAGAGCCCGCGGTTTCAGTAAATCCTAAAGTAAGGTGGAAGAAATTCCCAAATGGGGAGGAACAGAGATGTCTGCTCCCAGTACAACCGCTTAGGAAAAACCAGGATGTATTGGTGAGCTTGACCGATGCAAGGTAAAGGAGAGAAAAGACATGAGGTGGGCTGGTAGGAGATGAAAAGCACTGACACATAAATCACAGCCCATCCACCGGTCTTATATGCCAAACAATAATAAATACCACAGGAGTTAAAACAGGGCACTGTGGATGAGTATGGAAGCACCGAAAATAATCAAGGATAAGAGAGAGACATATGTGAAGTGTAAAATGTCACCCGAGAGAAGGGAGGGAGGTGTTAGAGGACAGAGGGGAGGCAGTGCAAGAAGTAACACACACACGTGTCCGCACAAACACACAAAAGCAAAAATAAAGAATGAAAGAAATATTGTGCAAGAGGTTGAGGTAAATAAGAAACTCTTCAGATACGCGAGGGAAAAACTCTCAGGAGGAGACAGCAAATTATTTGCAAGACATGGTAAGGATAATTTATTGACGAATTTATTGATGTGAGTTGGCCACTGTTAAATGGAAAAAAAAATAATTAACTGTTTTCCCTGATATTCCCAAAGGAAAGTAGCAGAAGAGAGGCCAGGGCATATCGCACACTAATTTACATTGTGGGAGGACAAAAAAAAACTGGGAGAAAAGAAGGAGAGCATGGCCTGACTATCAGATTGCTGAAGAAGTGAGGAATCTCGGGGGGAGGGTCGATGCAGTGCC
>NW_009603865.1:0-1069 GCF_000690535.1 Cariama cristata
CGCTCCTGGCAGGGCTGGCGGGGAGAGGAGGACTGCTGTGGCACACAAGTGGGGTCTGCATCCCCACCATTTGGGAGAAACATGTGTAGACCCCCCCGGCAGTGATTCAGCACCCCCACCCCGGGGGGAAGTGCCCGGAGGGCAGCCGGGAGCCGGCAACTCCCCCCCCACGGGCGAACCTTCTCATTGAGTTTCCCTCAGAGAACTGTACAACAAGGCGAGTCTGTCTTTCAGGAATCATTTTTTCCCCCTCTGATGAAGGCTCAGAAAACTCAGCCCCGGCCATTTCGGCATACAGCTTACGAGCAGCTGATGGACACCCACAGAGCAATACCGGCGAAGGCTCCTCTCTTGGCTCCTCACCACATTTTCTTACAAGGCCTGTGGAGCCCCATGCAGGTTTCAGCACAGCCCACGCCATGGCTGCCCAGAATAGACATACAATGAATTCAGAAATTCCAAATTTTTCAGGCTAATCTCCTGTTCGGCTTTTCTCCCCCACATTTTTTTGGCCTGCTAAGCGTCACTTTGGTCCTCTTTTCATGACTGGTCTCATAAGAGAGGAGTGTTTTCTGCATTAATGAAAGTTGCTGATGGACACCAAAGGGAATATATCACCTAGCTTCCAGCTGCTAAGGCTCTTTCTGTCTTAAATGGAGAGAAACAGGCTCCTCTGGAGGATGAGTTAGAATGACAGCCCAATTTAGGCTTCCTCCAGTCATCCCACTGCTCCGAGTCCCTGTCCGGAGGATCTCACCTCTCTCCATTGACCAGCACAACCACCGTTCTGACTTGAGCAGCTGAACCAGGGAGGTGTAAGGACTCACTGCCCAGTCAGAGATCGTTGCTAACAGGAGAGTCACACTTTCATTCTGGAACAAGTGGGCAGCACAGAGGACCAGAGTAAAAGAAGCAGGACGAAATATAAAAGTATAAACTGAGTAGTATACATGGAAAGACAGAGATGGAGCTTATTGACACCCACACCATCAGCTTCTCAATAGGTCAGAGTTAGACTGCAACAGGCTGCGACACCCCAACCCCCTCCTGCCGGAGCTGGGAGATTTGA
>NW_009603866.1:0-207 GCF_000690535.1 Cariama cristata
AGGAACGACCCTCCAGCCCTCGCGCGGGGGCACCGTTAGAGAATTCCCGTCCCCGCAGTGTACGCAGAACTGAACGTGGCTGCTTCTTGAAGTCATCGCAGGACTTTAAGCCAATCTCAGACATTTTGGAGCCGATGCAGACACCAGTGGGGGGTTTGATACCACCAGGGCCAGGACCCACAGGGCAGGGGGGTCCGACGCAGCATG
>NW_009603866.1:400-2327 GCF_000690535.1 Cariama cristata
GGGCCGGCCAGGGGACAGGAAAGCCGTGCCCAGCAGAGGCTGATGTGGCCTCCCCGCTCCCGCCCCAAGGCCCAGCACCCCAAATCTTCACTCCCAGATGTGAGCTAATGAATGAGAAACAACAGAGGCAGCAGCAGCAAGGTTGGGTGCATTTCTATTGGATACAAAGATACACACAATAGCCCCTGCAGACGTCATCCGTACCGTAACAGGGAAAAGGAGGGAAAGGAAAAAAAAAAAAAAAAACAAAACAAAACTTAAGGTTTGCTCAACTGTTAAAGGTGGTTGGTGACTTTCTAAGAGGTTTTTTCTTTTATTGAAAGAGTGGGAAGAGAAGTCCAGAACCCGGCTGCAGCCCTTGCTCAACCTGGCTGCTGGGTGCTCCCACCAGGCCAGAGCTACATTCGCTTGCTCGGGGGCTTCTGCCAGCTCCTTCCAGAGGCAAACGCGTCCCTGTGCTGGAGGAAGCGACGCTGACAGCAAGGGACGAAAGACAAAGCCACGTTCAGCTCCAGGGAACACGTCCCAGCGGATGTTCAAGACTGTGGCTCTGCGGAGACTCGTTAGACCCCCCCGTCTCTGCTGGAGGCAGCCACCTTCGTTGGACCTGAACTCGCTGGAGTCCCCGGGGAGGAAAGGGGGACATGGAGGCAGCTGCCATGGGCTGCTCCCCTGGCAGGGAGGCAGGTCCTTCGCAAGGGCACTCTACAATGGCGGAGAGAAGACACGAGAGCAGCTGCGTTGCCGGAAGAGAAACCAAAGCTGTTCCGCTGAACCCATCCACTGCCAGGAACAGCTCTGGTCAGCTGGCTTCAGCTTCAAGCAAAAGGAAGGCAATGCTGAAAATAAAGTCTGTCGTAAAGAGAAGCTGCAGCAAGGAGGTTTCCAAGCAAGCAGAGGTCTCCCAAAAGAATAGCGAAAAGTCTTGAGAACCTAAGGAGAAATCCCCCAAGCCCTGTGCCAGCAGGCCCCACGTCTGTCCATAAACACCCTCCCAGCACAACAGGGTCCTTCGGGCGAGCGCGTCACCTTGTAGGCAGAGGCCACAGGGACCTTCCCAGACACAGCGGCTCTCGGGAGATGCTCTTCGGAGAAAGCAGAGGGAAAAGAGAAAGGGAAGGGCTGTGATAGCACCAGCACAGCCAGACTGGAGGGCCCACAGGGGTCTGACACTGCGGAAGGGACCAGCGCACAGCACGGTCCTCGCTGGTCCCGGCGATTCAGCTTAAGCAGCAGGTCGTGGAGCAGACGCAGGTTTTATCCTCCTGGAGCCCCAGTTCCGTGGATGCCTCCGAGACTGCCCGCTTGGCACCGAGGGATGGGCCTGGGAGGTCCTGACACCGGGGCGGAGGAGCTCAGGTGGAACCTCCCCGTCCCCTTGCACAACTGATCACACGCGCTTGTGCAAAACACTTGGGAATTAGACCTTTGGATTAACTGTTTAATACACTTGTGCACATGTGCGTATAGCAAAGAGGCAACTGTGAATCATAAGGCTACTGAGACATTGGCAGGTTCTGGGAGGAGCAAAGGCCCTGCGGGAGGCCTGGGTGAACCAGGCACCCCCAGTTTCTCTGCTGCTTTTTGTCCCCGTTCAATACACAAAACCCACACAGAGGAGGGGAAACGGCCTCTTTCGCCCTCATTTGCTCAGCTCACACACGAGAGAGCCGCCAGCCAGGGCACGAGAAAACAAGAGCAAGTCCGGGAGCTCCCTCCTGCCTGCTGCAGAGGAGGGAGGGAGAATCCAGTGCTGGGAAATGCTTCGATTCTCCCCGGCTCAGCTCGCTTGCTTTCACTCGCCGCAAGAGTGTCGCTGTGAAGGTGGAGGCGGGGACGCATCCGGCTGTCCCAGTGCCGTGTGCCGGGGCAGATCCACGCACCTGCTTTCCTGAGCTGCGCTAGGTTTTAGGGGAGCCGCAGCCTG
>NW_009603867.1:0-1411 GCF_000690535.1 Cariama cristata
TTTTTTATTATTATTATTATTTTTTGTCCTACCTAATAGAATTCTTCCAAAGCCCAATCCAGTATTTTTAAAGCTAAAATTAAGATGGTTTTGTTTTAAAAGATTCTCTCTCTCTTTTCTCCTTTTATTGATTTAACTTTTTTCTTTTCCTTTCTTTCTTTCTTTCTTTCTTTCTTTTTTTTTTCCCTCCCCCCCTCTCTCTCTCTCTCATTTTCTGTGTTTCTCTTCCTTGTCTCCAGTTTTACTACCTGGTCCTTCGCCAGATGTGTGCCTGTTAGCAGTGTTGTTGTTCAAGAACATCTTGTCCATGCCTTTGAGAGCTTCAGTCAGGTAGTTTTGAAGGGCCGTGAGGGCAGCGCAGATAGCGGGGGCCCCAAAGCCGTGAGTGATGAGGCTGAAGTGAGTCAAGCAGCTCTGAATGCCTGGTTCCAAAATAGGGGTGGGCCGGCTGTTTCCAATGGGCGTCCTGTCCTGGGCCAAGAGATCTGTAAATTCTTTACAAAGTTGCCTGCACGGAAGAGAGAAAGGCAAAGAGAGGAAGAAAGAGAGAGAAAAGCGGTGGTTAGGCTCATTCCACGCTTCTGAGACAACCAAGGTTGAAGGAAGGGGCAGGTTCAGGCCAAAGCTGATCCCAGGACCCAGGACAGGACCTTTTTGCCACCTTCCTTTCCCCCAACAGTGCTTGGGATTCAGCCATGGTGAGCCAGCAGCTCCCTGCTCACCATGATGTTCTTCAGGAGAAAGGTTTCTGCAATTGCAGGCTAACACCAGATCTGGAGATCAAAATCTCTCCAGCAACCACAAGGATGCTTCTGAAGTGCTGTGAAAACCCGGTCCTGCTTGGTGGCTCTAGAAATAACCCAGCTGGAAGGGAACTGTGCCATGGGTCTGCCAACCACCCATCTTCCTGGAGGCCTGACCCTGGCTCAAAGCAGCTCCCACCAATGCTGTTCCTGGAGGAAAGCACGACCATGCGCTGAGAGCTACTGGGTGGCTGTCCTGGTGCAGGGAAGGGCCAAACTGGAGCCTTCTCTGAGACTGCTCGGGCTGGGGCATCTTGTTGAGTAAGATCAGAACTTTGGGTCTCCATGCTGGCTTATTCATGGCACGAGGAGCAAAGTGAACTCTTCCTATTTTATTTGGGGGGATGGCACAGCAATTAACATATCAGAGTTGACATCTGGCTCTTGTTTATTTGTCCGCACCTTTGAAAAATCAGATTTGATTTTTCTAATGAATTCACACACGCACACTTTCTTTTGCATTGCTCAGGTCCGAAAGGCCTTCAAGTCAACAAGTGCGCAGGATATGTAGAAACCCTGGGGGCTGGTGGGGTTCCCAAAGGAATAGTTTCTTTGAAACAGATGTCTACCCAGGGACTGGAGAAAAAAAAAGAAAAAGAAAAAGAAAA
>NW_009603868.1:0-16602 GCF_000690535.1 Cariama cristata
AAGCTGCAGGTAGCGCTGCCTGCTCCCCTCGGCGCCGAGGGGTTTGTGGTGCACCTTGCAGCAGAGGAGGTTTGACACTGCGTTGCCCATGTACGTTCAGATAACTTTATCTTTGCGCTAAAGCTTCTTCACAGCCTGGCCAGTAGTGCTGCAGACATTATCACGTTTTCAAGACAGCGTTTAAACCCTGCTTGGGTTTGTATTAATGGCATATGTGGCTGTGATGTACTTGTAGGATAAATCATTCTGCCCCTCAAACGGCAGTGCTTTATGAAACGAGAGATCTGGGAACTGCATGAGTGACGCCAGGCATCACCCTGTTGTTACAGCTTCCATCATCTCCGGTGCATGACCGCATATGAGAGCACCGGCCTCTCTCAGTCTCCGCGCTGACTGCGGTGTTGGCCGTCATGAGTCCGTCTGCTGCAGAAAGTCTAAAGCGCCTGTTGACTATCCTGTGTTGTCTTCAAAGTACAGATGTACCCAGTCAAGCATGTGCTGCAGGAATCCTCTGTGTCTGACTGCTAGAAATAAGGTAACTGGATAAATCTACTGGAATGATAAAGAGTTGAAGTGGTTAAATTGAGTTAAAAGGTCAATGACCATTGAGATGAACTCTCGTTATAAAAGTTGGGCAGGAAGCAATTCTGTGACCATAAAACCAATTTCATAGCAAAATAAAGAGAATGTAAAAGTGAAATAAAAGGTAAATGTGGATAGAGATTTGGAAGTGGTAGACCGATGCACTGTTTTATTGATAATGAGATACTTTATTAGGTTAACTTTCTTTTAGTTCCAAAATAGTACTTCACATAGAGACCCATAATTCATTTTGATAATGGTTTTAAAAAAATGTCACGACCTTTGAAATAACACTGGTACATCTAGTACTTATATTAATGCTTTATGATAAAGTATTTATGATCAAATATAAGTTTTAAGCTTTGTAATTAAAGATAATTGCTTTATTGAGATTTTCTGTAATTGTAACATTATATCTAATACCAATTATTATACGATTTAAAAACTCTCTGGAGAAAACCTTAGAAATCTCAGTGAGCACTGTACATCTTATTTTCCATGCATTGGGCTTAAATTTGTACTCTCTCTGCCTAATTTGTTGTTTTCTTTAATTGATGTTGTTGCATGAAATTTTTCCTTTTTGGTCATTTGATACCCTAGTAGAGATTAGTAGCCTAGCTATCACCTCTGTGTAGGATGCTATCAAAAAAGATCTTCGTCTTGTCAGGTTAAAGAGCAAATAAGTACATTCTAGACTAGCATGCTGAATGATTTGCATCTTCATAGCTTTTAGGTATGCAGTAGTATTGTGGGATGGTGGAAAATTGATTTGACAACAAGTCTGTATGGCTACTTTGTTTGGTTCTTTTTGATATTCCACTATTCTAATTACTTGAATTGCAATTTTTAAAAGTTTCTCTGCAGGTGGAATGCCTCCTGCTCCTCAAGTGGCTGAACAGATTAGCGAGGAGCAAAACCAACAGGACCAAATGGACCAAACTTGTCAAGTTTGCATAGTTCCTTACCTGCTCCACACAGCTTTTCTTCAGCAGGTACAACCAGCGGGCTGTGATAAGAAGCATGTGATTTTGGTCCCAACTGTAGTTCCCATACAACAACAGGCATCAGATTTGCATATTATATTGCATGCAGCTTTGAATGGCTGCTTTTTGTGTATTGTAATTGCCGTTGTCGTCTATTCTGCACCATTAAATAGTCTGTCTCTAATACTGGAAAGAGAGTATTCTCAGAAACAGAGCGGTAACATCTGTCTCGTTAAGAAAGTCTAGACAAGATTAATTTTTGGCACTTTACTGCTACTTTCCCTTGAAATTTTCCTTCTGTGAGCAACATATCTGTTCATTTATGTCATCTGTGATGTCTACCCAACTCTCAGTTTAAGTATTCTGGTGCTGGATTTTCATTTTCATTGAATCAAATTAATTTCAAAGTAAATTTCAGATGTGTGTGGAAGGTTGCAGGTAAGTAAGTTACAAGGTGCAGCAACAGGGAACAGCGTGCTAACCTCTCACTGTGTCCTAGCAGTGTTGTCCTTTGTGTTTTGTATTGAGACTTTGTGGATGACAGAATTTATTACTCCAGCCTGGGGAGAAAGGAGCAAATAATTTCAGTAGTTTTTGCAAAAGACTTTACCAAGCACTAATGATTTGCTTCAGATAGCCATTGTATAGCACAGCTGGGTATAAATCTTTCTTTACTATAAAACATTGTGTTCATTTAAGTTTAGAATGCTCTGTAGAAATTTGTATCTCTCTTTTGGTTTTAATTAGTGGTGCAGACATGCCATATGATTGTTCTTGAAGAAAGAAAAGGAATGAGAAAGAACCAGGCAGATACTCTAGGGAAGCAGAATTTGTTTTGTAATGAAATCCTGGAAGGAGGTTTAATTAAATAAACAGAATCAGTTATTTTAACTTTTTATGCATCATATTTAGAATAAGGGGAGAGGAATCACAATGAAAATTCATGCTGCTTGTGCTTGCCAGCAGTTGCAGGAAGCTTACATGTGTTAATAAAAATCCTATAAACTAAATGTATTTTTATATGAACTTTATAGAGAATTCTGTCCATCTGCCATCCAGCAGAGCACTTCAGTTCTGTGAAAATTCTCACTGATTCAGCCTTGGTCTTTTGATGAGATCTAGAGGTACTGTATTTTAGGAGGGGAAAAAAAAAGTTCTCAAGACTGAGTACCACTGCATCCCAAACTTCTCTACTGATTTTACAGAATACTGCTGCATCACAAAGTCCTTCAGAGACTTCACATAAATCTGCACAAGATGTGTTAATAAAGTGCAACTTCAAACAGCATAGAATGTTTCCAAGGACTGAATAATCATTTCCATTGGTTATTCATGTAACATTTTTTACAGTGTGTCTGTCTCGGTTTTGTGCTGTGCAGTAGCAAACGTAAGTTTAATTATGTTTACCTGAAGGAAAATGAAATTCTTCAGCAAATAACAGTACTGAGGAAAGAAGGTTTATGGTCTCTGAAGCATCTGCCCAAACTCCAAGAGGCCCAATGGCACAAATAACGCCATGATTATCTTTTGGAAGAAATGCAGTGGATGGCAACTGATTTTGTTCAAGAAAGAAGATGGAAGATGGTAACTGCCAAGAGAGTAATGTGAATTTGATATTTTCAACAAGAAAAGGGAGGAAGGATAGGCAGCATTTTCATGGTTAGGACATGATCACTGAGGATGTGAGAGTTTTGGTTTGTTTATAAAGTTTGGGCAGTACTCCTAAAGGGATTGTATTTTTTTGCTTTAGAAATATGCTTTTTAGATAGAACAGAGTAAAAACTTAAAATAACTTTAGAGTTTTATTCAGCTCATTTTAAATGTGGCTCATCATCACAAGGATATGATACTTCATAAGGAAATATGCAAAAGAGAAGCAACGGAGAGCTGTTGCTGCTTTTACTGCTAGAGAAATTGAACATTTCTGGTCCACCGTTAAACAGGTAAATGTAAAAAAAGAAAAAAAAAAGTCTTAAGATGTACTGAATAAAAACCGATTGGACCATAACAGCAAGAATCTTACAACTGAGCTTTGCTCAGCCCATGTGGTGAATATTATCTGTTGGTAAAGATACCTTCATGTTACAGTTGCATGAATAATTTCAGGCGTTGTATGTCATGAAGGAGAGTGCTTCCCTAATCCTAGTCAGTGTAGTCGGCTCGCTGTGGACATTTAAGTTTTGATGTGAGTTATTCTTGGGTAGCTCTCACTTGTTATGTGGATGACTTCTATTCATGGTTAGTTTTCTACACACTGTTTTTTTCTTTGCGTGCTCTGCATTGTAGCCATGTCTGATGCCTGTCTTACTGTTGTAGAAATGTCAAGTAATTCATAGCTGTATTTGAAGCTAAGTGCGTTCATGTTTCCGTCTGCTCTTTTTCTTCCCACTCTTTCTCTATTTTAGATGGTAGATTTAAAACTGCAAGTAGAGTTAGAAGAGAGGAGGAAGAAAGCATTAAACTCACAGAACATTTCAAAAAAAGGTAACAAGAACCTAGGACTATTTTTGGTTTTTTTTTTGCATGACTCTTTTTTTTTTTTTTTCCTCTTTTGAGTACTGGTAGTAGTAGTATATTACTTACTAGCTTAGGAGCTAGCATTTTGGTTTTAGTTTTGAGTCACAAATACCTCCTTTTTCTAGCTCACTAACTTCCTGTAGCTTACTAAAGCTTTGATAAATGCACTGTAAAGGCTTTTTGTTGCTGAACTCTTGTTTGTATCAGGGTTTAGTTTTATGTCCCTTGGGGGCCATGCATGAGACTGAATTCACTAAAACTATCATGTATGCCCCTGTGTCCCACTGCAGTTTGCCCTTGTTTATGTAGTCAAGTTTGACAAACTTACAGTATTCTTATACTGTAGAATTCTTCTGTTCTTTAGACTCTGGAGTAGCTGTAAATGGCATCAAATCTGTTCATGAATTATTCATCTCAGATACAGCAGCACCATGATTTTTATTGTTTTGTGTAGAAATAAGAGACACTGAATAAAAAAGAGAGCCTTTGGAAGGAAGTGGTACTTCCAGATCTTCTCACTTCTAATGTAGATAAATACACGGCAGATTTAGCAGACTTTGCTGTTGCTGCAGAAGCATTGTTACCCAAAGGCAGTGTTCAAATCACAACAGTGGTAAAACGTGATACTCCATCCTTATTATGTGGCACTCTTGGAGATTATCAGAAGACTGGATTGGAGTGGTTGGCAAACCTGTGTAAGATGAATCTCAATGGCATTCTGGCTGATGAAGCTGGACTTGGAAAAACAGTGCAAGTTGTTGCTTTTTTTGCACACCTGGCACGTAATGAAGGTATGAAATATTGTAGATCTTTTATTTTATAAATCTGCATTTTCAACAGTTCATTAGTGAATGTGTTTTCAGTAAGAGGAAAAAAAGAATTGCTTTTAATGTTTGTAATTTAAAGAAATGTAACTTGAATAAATTTTATAAAAAAGTTGTAAGTGCATGTGCATGTTGTTTGTATATACACAGTTGCCTTTTCTTGTAAGTTCTGAAGTGGTATGCTGTCATTTCCAGTCATGCTGTACATTTTATCTCTATAGGTAACTGGAGTCCTATTCTTGTTGTTTCACAAAACTTTAATGTGCTAAGTGGGAGACTGAACTGAAATGCTGGTCCTGCTTTGAAAATTCTTCTGTATCTTGGGAACCCAGGAGAACTTTTAAAAAAAAGACAGGTATTGCGGAACATTGTTTCATCTGCACATGTACCAGGTGATGTAAGCATTACACAGAAAGAAAGTACAAGCCTGAGTCATGGTTATACCATTTTGGTTAAAAACTTCAGTACAGTGATATCACAACCTGGTTCTTTTCTCTTTTGTTGTGTAGTGTACTGGAAGAATGAACATATTTGCTTGTTTCATGAATGCTAGTTCATAAGCAGAGTTTTATATTTGTCAGTAAAATCTGCTTTGATGACTAGCAATGTCTGGCTAGCCTTTTTAAGTTGTGTGTATATACTTACTGGCATGATGTCCCTTTGCACAGATATTTTTGACTAGTACCTAATCTCTGTATGGGGAAACTCGCATCTTTGCTCCAGTGACTTGTATCTCATCTTAGTATTTGCAGAAGTTTATTAAGAAAATGTGTTGAATTTAGCCATTTTTTGGATGAGAAATTGATGCGTAATCCAGAAGAAGCAACAGGAAGTTTGGTGTGTATTTTATAGCTTAGAAGCCATGTATGTGTGTTCAGGCTTCAAAACTTCACTAAACTTACTTGCAAAATATGCTGCTTCTTTTTTTTTATTCTCTCTAATTTTTGTATTTTCAACTTCCATAGCTACAAGGATCTTCTTGGGTTCCTCCATTAATGCTCTTACAACATACAGCTTTTATCCCTCCTTTTGGGATGATGTGTCTTTTCCAGTTACTTTTCAATTTCTTTCCTTGTTGGGGTTCTTCATATAATCTTAGATTTACTAGCAATTTTTCACTTTTGTAGAATTGAGGCATATAAATCATGTAATAACTTTTTCTTGCCTTGTCACCTGAGCAGAGCAGAAGAAAATTAGTGAAATTACCATAGCTTTGAGCATATTTATTCCTTTAGTTCTGTGACTTTTCCTCTCATTCTTGTAATTTTAACTTTGTGTCTGGTGTTTGTAATTTTTTATTTGCTTTTGAAAGTAAATATTAGGATGTTAATTCACACATTTGACAGCTTCTGCGATCAAGTCCGTAATAATTTTGATGCTTTCAGGTAGAACTTACCTGAAGATTGACACATACGAATCTTAGAGATCAGAATTTATCTATTAGGTATGAATACTATTGATAACCTGTAACAACAAGTATAAGTATTCTGAAACATGTCCAAACTCTTCAAGGAACAATTTAAAAATGTATAAGGAAAGATGACTTTTCATTGCCAATTGTGTCTGGATGGCTAGGAAACTTGGTCTACTGTTTTGTAGGAAAAGTTTTTTCTCCTTTAAAAAAACAGTTTATGTTAAGGATACTTTGTATGATGTTTCAAACATCACAACCAGAGAGTTAAACTGAGCATTCTTTTCCCTTTTGGGATTTTGAAAGCTTTGAGGAACTGCACTGGGATAAAGTGCAAGATAATCTATTTTAATCCCAGAAAAGGAAACGCTTAATGATCTTTGCTCTGAAAGCCATCAAAAAAGCCTTTAGGATTTTTGTGTTTGTATGTTGCAGGAATGGACTGACCCCAACAACTTCAATGTATGTATTGCCTCCTGCAAGCAATTCTTTGAAGACCATGAAGCATTCATGAAAATACAATGGAGGTACCTAGTTTTAGATGACAGGTAGAATGGTAATAATCTGACAGAGAAGCACTGGGATGCAATATTCAATCTCCAGAGGTCTGAAGCACTCCTTCAAAATTTTCGTTTTGCTTTTGCCTATCAGTTACTTTCTGAAATAACTTCAGTGCTTATAACTGCAGATTTTTTAAATCTTCTTACTGTGATGTAATTTAAGTTATCAAATAGAGCTTACCTTAATTGTTATCTTCATTGTTCACAGTCATCATAATTTACTTTTGATGGATACGCTTCTGCCTGCTTCCTTAAAAGATCTGTGCGCCATTGCCTGCTTCCTGATTCCAGAGACTGCGCAATCCTATCTGGATTTTATGAAAGTAGCATCTGTGGAGGAGAATGAAGATCATTACTGGAAAGTTGCAGTGAGACTGCAGAGAGTACATCTCCCTTGAGGACAGTGTCTTAATACTAGTATCTCTTTCTCTGAGGAGATACAATTAGGAAATTATTGGTTTGTATTCTTTTAGGTAGTGCAGTCATTCATTTTGTGGAGGTCCAAAATTCATGTTGAGAATCAGTTACCAAGGAAATATGAGCACGTGTTTACATGTACTCCTTCTCATCGGCATCAGTCAATGTATAAAGACATCTTGTCTCAGCCAAGGTACATCTGTTGAGTAATTCTTAATTGTTCACTCATCGTTAAAGTTAGGAACTATTCCAGTTACAAGAAGAGAGCTTGTTTGCTAATGTGTTATTTCTAAGTGAGTCATGGGCAAACCTGAAGATTAAAGCACATTGGCATAATCATAGTGCTGTGCAGGCTAATCATGTTCTACACTAAGTAGTAATTGCATTCAGCCATTTCTTCGTCCTATGTTTGTTTATTTATATCTAGTTGTTTTACAAGGTGAAAGGAAGTATAAATAAACAGTATTTGCAGATTATGGGACAAACTATATATGGGACAAAATATTTATAACTTAGACAATTGACCATGTGTCACAGATTTTGTCTAAATTTAGTTCTTAAGTTATTTAGGAACTGAATGTCCTAGGTTATATGTTACATTGCTTTTCTGATATGTCTAGTTTGTCTTTTCCAGTGAATTTGATAATTTTAAGTGGTATTTATTCAGGTGTTAAAAAAAAAAGGCCTTAATATTGGCAATATGTGTTTCATATATTATCCAATGTCATTTCCATTTGAAATAGCATGGCTATTTCAGAAATTCAGGTTTATGATAATGTGAGTTTTAAAATCAGAATATGTTCTATAAATTATTAAAAGTTTGTGTGAAGGTGAGAGAAGCTGGAAGAATGGAAGACTGCATTCTTAAACTCATACTTTTCGAAGTTTGATAGCTTGATGTTATCAAGTTTATTCAGAAAAACAATTTGAAGGTGCAGAAAGACCTAAGCTCCTAAAAAGCACTGTTTTCTAAAGATAATTTAAATTATATTTTTATTTTAAATAACAGAACTCAAGAATGTCTTAGAAGTGGGCACTTTGTCAGTGTCCTCCATATTCTGACGCAGCTGCTAAGGGTGTGTAATCATCCTGATCTGATAAGTCCCCATCTTCCAAGTTCTTCCTGTGTATTAGACACGCTGGAGTTTACAACTGCTTCTCTAGTGCTGAATGCATTAGGATGGGATCTTTGGAAGGTGAGTAGGGAAGTAATTCTCTTGTGCTTGACTTGGTATGACTGGGAGAGCAGGTGGCTTAGGACATAAAATTTCTTACATATTATTCAGGTTCCAATTAAATTCAAAATCTGAATTGCTAATTCATTTATTTTTAGAAGCAACTGCTAAGATTATAAATAATAACCGTTGACTTTATGGTAGTACTGAATTTAGTAGGTATGCTGGGAATTTGCTGTCCTTGTCAAAGAAGGTCAGACTGTTTTGCAGCATTTTCTGGTTTTGCTTAAACTTCCCAATTAACCTAAATTGATGGATCTTGGAATCAAGGGAAAGGTGCCATTCTTGCTGTGTCCTGAGGAACAGTAAGGTCATAGTTAAGCTGTGTACAGCTCTGGAGGTGATCAGCTGTATCAGATTCCACAGTTTAGTTTTAACTATAGTCTGTTTAAGTTACTGTGCAAGGGATTTAATTCATTTTTTCTTAGTCATTTCAGCAATACTAGAGGCTTAAGAAAGACTTGACAAAGCTAAAGCAGTAGCGTTACGTGTCCTGGGAAATTCAAATTGTTACTCCTGTAAGCCTGTTGGAAAAATCATTTTGGGGCAGGGGGACAGGGTGAGTGTCAAAGGCTTGTGAAGGAAGTAGGGTTAATGTGTCAGGGTGGGAATGGATGAGTCTGGAATGCTGGTTCTGCAAAGACAAATGTTTAAATTAAAAGCATTGAATTAACTGCAGAGCTTGTAATTTGAGGGTGCTGTCCTGTTTTTGACTCTTGGTAACATGAGCATAATGCTCTATTTTCATGGCGTAGGTTGCTGAAACCTTTTAAAGTAACGGCAGCTGCTCTCTGCAAAATCACATGATACTTGGCTCTTCCACATTTTGGTTTAATTCTGGCATCAGCTGGGAGCTTTTTTAATCATTCTCAGATAATGTGGTATTATTACTACTATTTTTTTTTTTTACTGCACTGAATGGTAGTAGAATATTTCTTTAGGTTGTTTTTTTTTCTTTTTTTTTTTTTAATAACTTAAGCATGTAGACTGGTGTCTCTTTGATGTGATTGAGATGGAAAACCAAATTACTTGCTATGAAGCACAAATACTGCCAAAACTGAAGATAACTAGGAAGCTTATTGAAGAGATCTACTGTTCTCCTTTGTCACCCAGACTTGAACCAGTGAAGCTCAAACCAAAAAGGTATGTAGTGTTCCATTTATTTATTTATTTATTTATTTATTTATTTATTTAGAGTAACAGGTGAAAAGGAGTAATTTTTGTGAAGGCTGAGATGGTTCATTCAGAAACATTTGTTTTTCTTGCTGTTTTTTGTTTCCAAACTGATCACTGCTAAAGACTGTATGACAGTCTTCTGAGGGAAAGCACACTGCTTTTTACCACTTTATAGTTCTTTTCATTTATGAAGGCTCAGTTGTGATCTTCCCTGCAAACTCAATAGAGTTGAAATCTGTTGTGTTTTTGAGCAAACAGTGGAAGTGACTTCTGCAGTAGAGTTTCCTAAGCAGAATAATTAAGTTTTCTCCTTCTAGTTAATTTTAAGTCTAAGATGTGCTTGTAAAGCACTTAATGAAATCTTGGGGTTATTTTCAGGAGGATGGAAGGGGAAGAAAAAAAAAGGCATTCTGTTATATTGTGATCTTTTTGATTTTGCTATTCTTTCTGAACAGCAGTTGGGAGGGTTCATTTTTGAGTCGTGGAGTGAATGTAATTCTGCTGTAGAGCAATGTAGACTTAAACATTTTACAGTAAATTAATCTGATAAGAGCACAGTACGGTTACTGAGGCCCAAGATGGCTTGGGTAACATGTGGCAAGGTGACAAGGAGGGATGTCCTGCACTGGTTCTATTAGGCCGTTCTGCCAGAAGGCAGCTTTGTCAGTTAATGAAATTTAAGAATTGGAAGTGATAGCTAAAATATATATGCAAAGCAGAAAAAGAACTCATTCTTTTGCCATTTAGACATCTTTAGTTTCTCAGAAGCAGTATACATGAAACAGTTATTGTGAAGTCAGCTTCTACAATTGCAATATGTTTTTAAAACCAGACTGCCTGAAGATACATGGAAGTAGAGATCTCCTGCTTTTTGTACTTATATTGCACCTAGCCACAGTTAACACTTTGCTCTGTTATGAAGTTTCATCCTTGTTAACATCTTTTGGGGAGTTTCCTTGCTATCTCCAGACACCAAAGATGATTAAGGAATATGGGAGATCTGTCGTGCTTGTACCCCTCCACGTAATCTTTTAGAGAAGGCTGCAGCCTCACAGCATTTAGTGTACTTGCATTTTACAGTATATTGTGTTTTTCGGTGTGTTGAGAGAAGCAGAATCCTTCCTGCTGTATGTTCTGCAGCTACGTACCTCTTCTAGCTCAGATTACTGACTAAAAATAACTGTTTGCTCTTTAACTTGATTTTTGTATTAGGATGAAGGGATTAACAACTTCCTCATGTATGTTTTCTGTATGTGTAGAAAGACCATTTGTTATTTTTTAGGTTATTTACACCAGTGCAGTATGGACAGAAACCCAAAGGTAGGACTAGAGACTGCTCAAGGTCTCAGTTGCAGCAGAGAGTGGACACAGCAACAGCTATGGCAGATCATCTTGAGAAAATACAAAGATGACAAGCCTTTGCCATGTTTTCAGAAAATCAGCATAGGAAAGGTGTGTTGTACGTATAACAAACCATTGCTTTCAGGTTTGCTGTCTTTTTTTTTCTTTTTAATATTGCTTGAATTTGGGGAAGAAATGAGGTTGTACTCAATGTGTGTGCATTACATATTTGAATATCAAGTTCTATTATTTCTAACAGGAATTCACTCACAAAATCAAAACAAAGTTCCTTATTAACTATCTGTCTGTCTTTTATAAACAGAATGATACTATTGTGCAAACACTGGAAATTTTACTGCTGGTTATGTTGGTCTCCAGGTATACCATCTTAATGAAACTCTCTCTTCAGACCTGACCTGCAGCATGTGAGACAGCTTTTTACACACGTCATTCTTAACTATCCGAGCAGATTTAGGCATCATCACTGTCCCATTCTCTGGGTGTCTGCTGAGCCACTACTAAAGGTCATTATTAACTGAGTCTTTTATTATATGATATAGCCCCTTGAAACAGACTGTTTTTAGATGAACGGGGATGTAGTGCAGTATTTCAAGCACACTCTTTTTCAGGCCTTTTCTAAATTCTCTACATATTAATTTCAGGTGGGTACAGTATAAGTTTTTGCATGGTTGAATGGGAAGTGTTCAGTATGAAGGGAGACTGAAAATTATATCTGATAATTATTCTTTTGTGGTGCTAACTGTTCTAAGAGCTTCTTTCATTGCTAAAAGTGAATTGTGCAGGAAAAGATATCTTATTCTGTGGTTGTTTTCCCCAAAAACTTTGCTTAAAATATACCTTGACTCTTGAAACCCTTGCAAAGTTTGTACATTGTCAAATTAAATGAGTGCACATGTGAAATACCAGTCAAACTATATCTAGGCAATCATCCTTTTTTTGTTATAGGTCTACCAGTGGTACTGAGGGGAAGAACATTTCATGTGTAGTTTAAGAACACACAGTGTTAGAGGGAGACCTAGTCCGTTTGCAGCCCAAGAATTATGCCTGGAATAAAGTTGCCGATCATTGGAAATAGGGCACACTATATGCATGGAATAAGCATTCAAATCCTGCAGTGTATAGTGAAGAAATTCTTCTTTTTAAACGTTGTACCTTTTCTGTCTTCTCTTAACAGCCAGCAAAATAGTACTCAGCCCAATGGCTTCCACAGCTGGAGCACAAGAGAGAATTCCTTAGCCAGAGAATCCTGTAACATTACTGTTTAGAGGGAAAACATTTACTTTGTCTTACAGTTAATTCTGTCGGCTTGTTGGTAGACAGTCTCTGAAGCATCAAGGTAAGGTGCTACATGATTCAATTCACATTGTTCTCTTTTTTTTTTTTTACATTTTTTTTCTTTTTTCTTTTTAACTATTCAGAAATAAAAATTCTAGAAGCTACAATATCCTCATATTGTAATATTGTGTGTCTGTGCAATTAAATTATTTTCTTCATTAAAATATTTTTCTTGTCTTGCTCCTTTCCTGGAAAAATTAATTTATTGATGTGACAGTGGATGACTGGACTACTAAATCTAAATCAGTATCTACACTTTTGTGTCCAACTCAGGGTATATACTCGATCATGAACAATGTATAGTTTGTTCTCATTTCATAAACAGGCAAAATGGAAGCTCTGACTGTTTTACTTTGGAAGCTGAAAGCAAGAGGACATTGTGTGTTGATTTTTACGCAGATGATTGCAGTGCTTGATATACTGGAGCTTTTCTTGGACTTCCATTTTCTCACATACATAAGAGTTAATGAGAGTCGTGTGCACAGCTGGCATTATCTGGTAAGAGGACCTCTTATTCAAGCCAATAGTTAACACATGCTCATAGTGGGAGGGAAAATGCTGAAGGGAAGTCTAATACATTTGCAAAATTAATTTGCACAATTTCATTAGTTATTTAAGCAAATTAAGTATGTAGCTGTAGCACAAAATATGTAATTATATATGAAATATGTCAGTCATATTACTATTTGATAAGGCATCCAGGATGTTTCCAAGAGGTATGTCACTAGTTGTCCTACATTTATGAGTAATTTGTGCTAGAAATACAGATGCTTTATTTCACAATAGCGCTTTGATTAATTGTTTTTGCTTTCATTATCTGTAGCTATCTACATTGTTATTACTTTAAGGTAGTTGCTGTTTTTATGTTGGTACTTCCTCAGCCTTACTCCAGGGGCTTTTGATTTTTGTAGAGTGCCCTGGCATTGTCTGAGGATAAATTGAAAGTGTGCTCATTTCCCTCCCCAGTAAGATTCTCAGTGTCCTCTGGGGCCTACAATTTGAGCAAACATTAACAATATAGTTAAGTTATTCTTTTCTTATTTTTTTATTTCAAATTTCATTGTTATGCTTTCTGTCAGATGCAGTATAAAACATACGGGAATACTTTGCCTTAAAGCAACACAAGGCAGCACAATAGAAGGGATTCAATTTAGTCAATAGACAAGAAAAATGATGAAGCATGCACAGAATATGATAACCCAGACAGGTGTGCTTAGTCATAGGACATAATGTGACTACTGTATAGACCTTTAGATTTTTATCTGGTTGACTGCAGCATAAATTAATAGTTTTAATGGTACACAAATTAATTCTGAATTGTGTAGATCTGTAATGTGGGCAGTCAGATAAAATATTTGCATACTTAATATAGGTTGAGGAAGTAATAAGAAAGCAATTTTTCTGATCTTCTCGTTCTGCAAAAAAGTTTGTTTAGAGATTTACGCTTTATTAATGTAAATTTGTAATTAGGTTTCTTGTCTCCCCATTTTAGGAATCTATAAAAAACTTCAACCAAGACAAGCGATTCTTCTGTGCTATTCTTTCTTCCCACACTCCTTCCACAGGTGTCAGCCATGTAGATGTGAATACTGCTGTCTTCTATGACACTGATTTAAATCCACTGAGGGACACAAATGCTAAAGAATGGTGAGGTAAAATTGCAAGAGACAGAGATATTCACATATATAGGTGACTTAGCTAAGAAATAGTATAGGTGTTTCAAAATCAAAAATAGAGGGAAGATGTTTTTAGGTGAAACTAGGGTTTTTGGTTGAGGTCCTCCTTTTAGTAATTTGTTCTTTTTAGATCCCTTTAAAGATTGGATCAGTCATACGTACTTCTTCCCCTCAGACTAAAGGGAAAATGAAAACTCTGTCCTTTCTCTTACTGTATCTTCTATTCCTGTCTTTCCCTCCCACTTTCATCTTTTAAACCATCTGGATTTCTGTGCAGGGACAGTTAAAATGAACATTAATATCTGTGGGTGTTTTTCTGCTCTTGATAAACAATAAATGTCTGTCTTGATGGTCTATCATTGGATTTCAAATCCACTAGTGATGAGATGCTGATGTTCATGTAGTTCTAAGATGTATTTGAAAGCTTCTCTCGAGTGACTGTTTCTTTTCCTGGAAGGATATGCTGAGAGCAGAGAGGAAATCATTTCAGGATAAATCTTTACATGATTTCATGGTACAGTCATGGGTTTTTACCTACACAGAATTAAAATAATCAAAAAGAAGCCTATTGCTCTGATCTCCCCCTTCCATCTCTTTCTGTTGTCATAGGCATTGACTGAAGAACAAACAGCTCCACAACTGCAGGACCAACAGCCTAGTCAGAAGCAAGAGGAACAGACAGGGAAGCAAATCCAAACCCAGTGTCAACCACAGGGGGAAACACAGGTGAGAAACAAAAATATGATTGCCATGTGGTATGTGAATTCATTTCACTCCTGCAGTTGTAGGCAGAGAAATATGTTCCTCATGGCTAAATGAATCCATAAGCCCAGATTCGTGTGCACTTGTGGCATCTGTTTTGACTTTGCTGAGGCTGTGTGTAGGACTCTCAGCAAATCTGAAGAATTGGGACATTGAGTAACAGGAACATTTTGTTTTATCTGAGCTGAGATGATGGACTTAAATGTTACTTAAAAAATACAGTCTGGTTGTTCAAGGATATAAGAATACTATTCAAAGAATAATTACAGACAAGCTCTTTCTTAAAGATACAGGATTTTGGGCTTCGTCCCAGAGTGGATTTCATGGTGCTGAAAAAGGCATTCCATGTATAGGCTGGAACAAATGTAATTTTATAATACTAATATAATCATCATGCTTTTTCAATGTATTTATCTCCTTCGTTGGAAGAATTTCTTAAAACTTCACACCCTCTTCTGTGATCACTTTAGAATACTTGTCAATGTTAAAAATACAGTATATTTTATGACACTTCCAGACTTCAGGATGCACACTCTCTCCAGCCATAGCTGTATTACATCCAGCATCCATGGCACGAACCATGCCAGCACAGCTGGAGTCCACAATGCCCCGCCAGTTTTTTCAAGCACAAGCATTTGACAGCATCGGTTGTAACCATCACTCTTATGACAACTGTGCAGATGCTTTTGATGACTCCGCTTATATCAGGTAACTTTTTACTTTTTATTTTCAGTTCATGTTTTGCTACTGAAAATGAATCCCCAAATCTTTATTAAATAGCATTGCTTACTTTAAAATTTATTGACAATAAGTGAAAATGATAGAATAGTCTTTCAGTAAGTTCTTTATTCTTCAGAAAATAGTATATCCCCAGATGCTGTATTATTTAAGTGTAATTGATTTTAATTAAATAGAATTTTAAACACTGTCATCTTTGTATACTCTCACTTATTTTCAGTTTTATCTTAGACAGTTTTATCTCTATACTTTGAGCTTGTAACAAATATTCATCTAAAATTTAATTTTAGACTTAGTCACAAAAAGTTCCAGGAACCCAGCCCTGATCTTCAGACCACAGTGACTTCTTTGGCACAGATGAAATCAATATAGAAGTGACCCTGATAGCAGACTGCAGCTGTATGTCAACCTCGGGAAAGCAAACTTTACATACAGCCTGGATTCAGCATACGTGACATCTTCCGTAACTGATGTTAAAAGTAGTGAAATATCTGCGTTGTAAATGAGAACCAAATGTCATTAGTGAGCAGGTGGAAGTTGTATTTTCTTTATTGCTAAACTATTCCTCAGGGTTTTTTGGCAGTATTTTATTGTACTCAAGAGTAGCACTAGGGTACTTTTTTTTTTTTTTCCTCCCTTCTGTGCTTCTCCCTTCATATAGTATGAGGATTTTATCATCCATGCGCCAGGTAAGCAGTATATAATCCATCCTTGTGGATTTTTACACTAAATCTTGAAGAAAATGGTCAGTGCTGTTACCTGCCCAGACAGAAATTGATCTTTGAACGGTTATTACGCTCCCGTACTTGCACTACAATAAAAGTTAACTTTCTGTCCTGTCCCCGAGTCTTGCTCCTGCACGTGCTTTGCCCGAGTTCCCGCACAACCGGGGCAGCGCTGCCTGTCCCGACATGGCGACAGGAGCCCGAGGCGCGCACATCCTGACGCCCACCCCGCTCCCTCCCTGCCTCGCAGCTAGCAGAGCCTGGGCCCTGCCGGACAGCGCGACGGCGGCGCGCATGCG
>NW_009603869.1:0-3360 GCF_000690535.1 Cariama cristata
CTCTGTCAGCTACAGGTTATGTCAATGTTTCCACGAGAAACCCCCGTTTGCAAGGTTTATAGCTTGGCTGTGAAAGTGCCCTGCAGGCTGGGCTCTGGCAAGCCAGGGAAACCCGCGGTTTTCTGCTGAAATATTCAATGCAGCTGCTTCCACGCTTGTACATTGCTTTCCACCCGCATGCAAATCGTGGGGGTTTATTCAGCAAGCTGTGCGGGCAGCCCCACAAGCCCCGTGTGAGTGGTCCCTGCCTGCAGCGAGGGTGCTGCAGCCCCAGGGCAGGGCAGGGCTGCCCGGGCAGCACTCGCACCGTGGGCTTCCCGGCTCCGATGCTGCAATGCAAACAACGAGGAGAGTTTATCAAGAGGCAAACCAGAGGCTCAGCACCAGAGCCAGGGGCCAAAGCCACTGGTGAGCTGTGGCAGGGTGAGGGTGTGGGACTGGGACTCCTGTTGCTTCTGGCCACCAGATCAGGATCAGGAAGCCATCTCATGCTCCTCTGCAATAACCATCCCTGTGCTCCCATGGTGGCCCTCCCCGGGAGCCCATCCGCGAGCTGAGCATCCTGGTCCAAGTGCCTGATACACAGCCATGGCCTGGGGATGGCGCAGGCCCAGCACTTGGCAGAAGGTTTTTATGCAGCAGCCGGAGCGCTGTAAGAGGCTCCACTGGCCGGCAGGGAAGCCACCTCATGCTCCTCTGCAATAACCATCCCTGTGCTCCCATGGTGGCCCTCCCCGGGAGCCCATCCGAGAGCTGAGCATCCTGGTCCAAGTGCCTGATACACAGCCATGGCCTGGGGATGGCGCAGGCCCAGCACTTGGCAGAAGGTTTTTATGCAGCAGCCGGAGCGCTGTAAGAGGCTCCACTGGCCGGCAGCGTGCTGAGCCTGGATCTCACCCTGCCCCGGCCACTTGCTCCCAGGGGGTGCTGCCCGGCCATAGATAAACATGCATCCAGGCCTCTTCCCTTCATCCCACCTCTTCCCACTCCTGGGAAGCTGCTCTCGACACTTACGCTTTTGCCTATTTTAAAGAGCTGCCAAGAGTCCTTGCAGGCTGGGATTTCACTGTGAGCATGACCTCCCGGGGCAAGCAAGACTACTTTCTTCCCTTGCTCTTTCCACCTGGAAGGCTGGAAAAGAAGAGAGAGAGAGAGAGAGAGAGAGAGTTGCCAGCAAGCTGCTGGGCACGGTGCTGGGCCCCACAATGGCACAGCACCCAGCTTTCCTTGCAGGGGGGTACACACACATCCCCCCTGCCTGGCTGTGAGCATTCCTGGCCGCAGGCAGAAGTGCTGCAGGTGGGTGGCTCCCCCCACCCCAGGCTCCATGTTCCCCCCGTCTCCCCCAGCACAGCTAATGGTCTCGAGGCTCAGGCATTGCCAAAATCTGCTGTAAAAGCCGCCCTTCTCTCCTAATGAGGTAATTGGTGCCATCATCCTATTAAGAAGGCAGACTCTGCAAAGAGCTCAATTGAGCAAACTACATCAAGTGATTTACATCTCTCCCCAGAGCCAGGACCCTGACCCAAACCTGGCTGAGTCCCGCAGAGCCTCTCCTGCGCAGCAGCAGCCACTACATCCTCGGCCACCCCAGCCACATGCAGCCTGTGCTCTCCCAGCACCCGTCACCACTACCCTCCTTCCAGGGGAAAGTGCCTGAAGCCACGGAGTGGCCCATGGTCAGGGGGCTAGGGCTGGCCACGGCCACACCAGCCTGGCATGAGGCAGCCATCAGCACTGGCATGAGTTAGGGTCCACCTGCCCAAAGTCACCCTGGCCCTTGCAAATAAGGGATGGGTCTTTGAGCAGTCCCTAATATCCAGGGAACACTGAGAGGGTGTCATGGCCCCAACCTGCACGCTGGGAGGATGCTGGAGGGATGCTGCTCCCCCAGCAGGTGCTGAGGGAGATTATGAAGGGATGTGGATGGGGCAAAGCTGGTAAAACCAGCAGCACCCATCAGCCTCCTGTAAGTGACTTCCCTTTCCTCCATCACTGGGCTCAGTAACTGTCTCCTGCCATTCAACTACACATCACTCCCATGGTGAATGCCCCCCAGCCCATGGATGCTGGGGGGAGATGCCGAATCTGTGTGGCTTGGGGGAACTGCCCAGGAGCCAGACCCGTGCCATGGGGTTGCTTTACCCCACCAGCAGCAGGAGGGTGAAAGCCCAGGGCAGAGCCCGGCTCAGCCTGGGGCGGGCAGCAGGAGGGCAGGAAGCAGATCCCAGGGGTGAGAGCTGCAGCACCCCCCGGGGGCATAAAAAAATATATAAAATACTAAGGAATAATTTTCAGCTTTTTACCCTCATGAAATCAAAGCATAACCATTTAGATTTACAGCTAACACTGAAGCATATCATGCATTTTAGCCTACGGTCTCAGGCTATTGCACATCCCCAGACAGGCAGGAGTGGTGCAGCTGAGGTGGGCAGCACAGGGGAAAGGGCAGGGAGCGGCTTTTTGGCCCCGGTCGGGGAAAGGGCAGGGAGCGGCTTCTGGTCCTGGCTCGGAAACAGCCCACGCTCCAGGTTCCCATCCCCAACCATCCCACTGGAGTGGGCTTTTCACTGGGGCTCTGCTCCACTGCCCCACCATGCCCATGCCTCTCCAAACTGTAGGCTCTGCTCACGCAACAACTGAGAGAGGGGAAAAAAAAGGGGATGAAAGAAAAAAAGAATATCAACTCCTTGCTGTTTTTCTGCTGCTTTCCAGTATACTTGAGTTACCATGGTTAGTTTTCCACTGTTCTCCTTGACCCCTGCAGCTTTCCCTTATGAGTTAGTGTCCTGGAATGTCTCTTTACGAGGTGCCTAGAGAAGTAAAGCTGACCTGATGCCAGTGCCCCCACACTGAGGACTTTATTAGTTTTTTAATTTTCTGTCTGGGTGCTCTCACTTGCCTCAAACTTTCCACAGCTGCTAGGATTTATTAACGAAGGAGGCTCATTTGTGTCCTGCCTCCCCTTCCCCTCTTCCATGAATTGGTGGTGTTGCTTTGCGAGTTGCTATTTTTAATGGCTTTTTTTGAGTCTTCAGGAGATCTGGTGGAAGATTTTGCACGTGCACATCTCCTGAAAATCCAAAAAAAAGCCCCAAAGAAACATGGGGGCCACAGAGGGGAGCAACCGTTATGGGACCATCCTGATGGAAACACAGGATGTGGCAAGTGGAGCCCAACCAAGGAGACGGCACTGAGACCGGGAAAGCCGAAAACAGTCGCATTGTTGCTGCTGGGATGCATATCCCAAGAATCAGGAGGATAAAATCATAAGCATAATGCTTAAATTTTGGGGTGGAAGGGATCCTCCTTGTCTCCCACACTGGAGAGGCCCCATGACAGCGAGCTGTAGGCTGAGGG
>NW_009603870.1:0-3157 GCF_000690535.1 Cariama cristata
GATAGTGAGACCTGTGAAGACCTGATTATACTTGGGAAAGTACCTTGCAGCCATGAGTGTTGATGTTACTCTCCTAGGCTGGTTCAGATACCATTTTCTAGGAAGACAGTCGGTGCACAAGCAAGAACTGGAGCTTTGGCTGAAACTGGTCTGGTGCTCCTAGAAACCAGAGTAGGATTTTTCCCTAACTCTGGTTCCCCTGCCCTCTTTTTTGGATGTTCTCTTCCTTACAGCAAAAATTTGAGGAAATAAAAGTTAGCAGGTGAATGATTGAGTGCTGATGGCAGCTGATGGTGGTTGTCTCCTTTGTCTTATTCCAGGCCTTAAACTGCGTGGGAAGGATATCGGAAAACCGCTGGAAACCGGCCCCAAAGGGAAATGACAACAAAGCCTCGAAATCAGTTTGTTCAGACTGATCTCGTCTGGCTGGTTCTCCTTAACCACCAGAATCTCTCTTCATATTGCCAAGCTGAACAAGAGGGTTTCAGACTTGCTTTGGGGGGGAAATCTGCTGAATCTGTACCTGCTGTAAAAAGGCAACCTTAAAGAAGCGATTTTCCTTAGTTTGTTTTTCCTTCCTCCTTTCCAGAGATTGAGGAACTAAACCCAAAAAAATACTATGTCTGATTTGCCAGAAAACATGTGCGTCTTGATGTTTAGAAGCAGCTAATGTTAAGACAACTTGGGGTGGTCTGAAATGTGATCATTTAATTGGAACAATTTGGGGGACGGGTGGGATATATTTAAATAATTTGGGAGAGTTTGGGCTTGATCAGTGTCTGCATTTGAAATGATGACTTGGTCACTGCATCACGATGACATTTTTCTGTTGGTTCCTTCCAGCTTGTTTTAAAGAGATCTATAATAAAGTTTGATACCCTTCAGTTGCACAGGGTAGTTGCTACGTGTTTACCAGCTGCTAGTAAATTTTGTGATTGGGCATGACTGGAGCTGCAGCACCCTCTTCTTTCTGGAAGCGTAATTAATGGGATGACCTGGAGTAGCTGGAGTAACGGCCGATGCTGTCGCAGCCTTCCTGGCTGCTCTGCTCCTTTCCCTGTCGGTGAGGACTGCAGCTTTGGCTTGCAGCCCGGAGATGAAATCAATACCGTGATTTTTATCTTGTGCGGAGGTGAATGGAAGTCTCTGTGGAGCTCTACAGAGCAACAAAAATGTGGAAACCCTCAGCCAGGCATTTGTATGAAGCCTGAGCCCTTCCTATCTCCCGCCTCCACCCAGCTCCCATGAGCTCAGCTTTGTTGGGCTTGTTCCCACAGGGCACTACCAGGATGGTGCTGTGTGGAGCTGTAGGGATGGTGTTTGAAGTGACTGTGGTGTAACACAGCGCCGAAGGGAGAGCTGTCTGCTGCAGGGTGAGAGGGAAAACAGGCTTTGGTCACAAACTGGGAAACCATGAGGCTCTGATCCCCTCCGAATGAGGTCAGGGGGTTGAGGAGAGCAGGGTCCAGGCTGAACTGGTCTGTCTGCAGTTGTACTGGGGTGGCAGGTTTGGCCATAGACTGCTTAGGAATTACACAGTATTAAATTAAGTTTTGAAATCTAGGGGGAAAGAGAGGGGTCCTGGGCTTAGGGTGGCCTGGGTGCAGGTCCTCAGGAACATTTTTCTTTTTCCTAATGACATTTAAATGCAAGTTATCAAGAGCCCTTGAAAGGCGCCTGGGCGGTCCTGTGGTAGGTGGGCACCCATACAGCGGGGTCAGGGTTGCTCTCTGTCCTTGGCTGTGATACATGGTGCCCCTCGCTCTGCTCCCTGCCCTCCCAGCCACCTCTCTACCCTTCCAAAACCAGCAGAAGCACTGGGCTTCCTCCCCGTGGTGGCTCTGTGCCCTGGGAGCTTTTGTGCTTGATCCTGAGTGTGGGAAGGGGTTCCCACACAGCACCTGCTGGGATTGCGCACTTTGCCCCCTTCCACGGCCAGGACCTTGCTTGGATGAGGATGGCCACTGCAAGAAACTCCTGCTAACAGCACCTGGCAAAGCACGAGCAAGTCACTTATGTCTTGGTGCAGAAAGTTCATGTTACAAAAGACAAAAATGCTTTTCCCGAGCACTTGGAGGTAGTGGAGGCAGCAGCACGTCCCGCTGCGTTGCCGGCACCCTGGAATGAGCACCCGTGGCAGCTCCCCAATGTCGGATGCTGAGAACCGGAGGTGGCTGCTGGAGTGTGAGGTCTTGCTGGAGGGATGCTCTGCCCTGCATACGCCTCATGGATGCGACTAGGCAATTACTGCTGCTAGCTTATTATTTCAATCCTCATCCCCCTCTTTTGGCACTGGAGATATAATGACCTTGTCCTGTAAAGAAAGGTGAATGGGAATTGGTTACAACATGCGTAGGCTGTGTCTAATTTAAAATACAAGGACTCCTTCCAGGCTGCAGAGGGGAGAACCTGCATGCCAGCCCACTGTGACCCCAGCAGAAGAACTGAACCCCCCAGCACGCCCAGGTGAATCCACGCCCTCTTTTGATGTCAGTCCTGGGACTGGTGGCTTTGCTGCGGACTTCGTGGCACCAAGCCCATGGAAGGAAACTGTAGCTGAAGCTGCCTGTCACGGTTTTGAGTTGCTGGCTTGAAGAGGACGAGCAATGTTTGCACAACCCACTCCCTGCAGGGCTCTGGGGAGGAAGATCGCAGCCTCAGCTCTTTCTGAAGCAACTGCCTGATGGCAGCAGCAGCATTTTGAGGTCAGTCCTGCAGCTCGGGGTCACTCATTTGCCAGCAACCAGATAAGAGGCAGAGGCCTTTGCACCTCCCTGACATGTTGGCAGAGTGCAGGCTCAGGAGGAGCCTGCTGGGATTTGCTGAGCTTTTAGGAAAACGCTGTTTTGCCGTGGTTGGGGGCAAACAGGAAAGCACTTCACCCCTGTCCTTACATCTCGGAAAGTGATGTTGTCAAAGCCTTGGGCAGCGTTGCTTTCTGCGGGCATTCCGCTCGCCAGCCCTCGCCGCTTCAGCCAGTACCAGCCTCCGACAGCCACCAGTGCCAGGATGATGATGGCCAGGAGAAGACCGAGCACCACCTCTGCCACAAAGCTGCCGGAGGATTTCTCTGCGGGGAGAGGACATGCTGCCAGGCTCAACTCACCACCCAGGAGAGCTGGCTCCAGCCCCAGCCTCAGCACCAGCACCCTGAGCA
>NW_009603870.1:3169-3657 GCF_000690535.1 Cariama cristata
AGACCCGCCCCCCCCCCTTCCCCTGCCCCCTCCGGGTGGGAATGGCAGCCTCCCCCTGCGCTGTACAGGATGTCATCCAGCGCCACCGTCCCCTCCATCGGCCACCTCAGCGTGGTGATCTCAAAGATGATCTGCGGGGGAAGATGAGTTCTGGGGGGCTGATGCATGAGGAGGAGGGCACCCTGCACCCCAGGGTGGCCCCGCTTACCTGGAACTCGCTGGGGCTCTGCACCGGCACCACGCCACCCTGCCAGCCCTGGCTCCGGTGCCCTGCCACGCTCCACACCGTACGCTGCCCTGCCATGCTGTGCAGCATCACCCGCAGTTCCCCGCAGGCTGAATGCAGGAGAGGATGGGCACCCTGGCATCAACAGCTGCCCGGACCCCACCCCAAGAGCCACCAGGCTCTTCCAGTTGTGCCATCTTCTGCTGGGATGGCAGCACCCAGTAGGAACGAGCCATCCCCACTGCCCAGCTAGAGCTGAACC
>NW_009603870.1:3957-4909 GCF_000690535.1 Cariama cristata
TGGTGTCGAAGTGCAGGTAGTGACCTGGATGGGTGGGGACAGACCGCAGGGTGTCCCCCCCAGTTTCGCAGTCCACCCCATGTGTCCTACTTCCCTCCCCGCCCCCCCAAGAAAATGCCCAGAGAAATGCCCGGATTGTGCACACACTCCCCACCTGCCCTGCTCCTCAGTGCCTTTGGGACCGAGCTGTCCCTCTCAGGCGAGGAGGGGATGGGGATGCTGTGGAGCCAGGCCCCCCCGGACGTACTGGGGGGGGACTTTCATGGGTGACTCCATCCAGCCCCAGCTCTTCTTCCTCACGCCAGTCATGCTAGGGTGCCCTGGGAGGGATGGGTGTCTCCTACCATTCCTTGTGCCCAGGGTGTGATCCTGCTCGGGGCCAGGGTACTTGGCAAGGGGGACTCCACTCTTCCAGCCCCAGGCAAAGCTGTGCAGTCGGGGGGCCAAGGGGCTGCGCCCACACCGCTCAAAGTCACAAGATGCTGGGAGGAAAGGAGGGGCTGTGATGCACCCAGCGCTGCAGGCACCCGCTGCCCTGCACTGTCGGGTGGGAAATGGGGCATCTGGGGAGGGGGGACAGCTCCCAGCCCCCTCCACATCACCCCCACTTTTGGGCCAGGCCAAGCTCAGGGCAGGAGCAGGGTGCCCGGTGGCCATGGCAGAACAGTGATGGATGGGCTGGGCTGTCCTCGTCCCCATGGCTGCATGCCCCTCATGGGGTGCCCCGTTCACCCCCACCCCATTCCAATCCACAGTGCCCCCATGGCGTGGGCTCTCACCTGGTGTGGGGCAAGCTTCATCTGACACGTGCAGGTCGTCCAGCGCAATGTACCCATGGTCACCCCCGGCTCCCACCACCTCGAATATTGCCTGCCGGAGGGGTGGGCAGGGTGGCACTCTGAGGCTGGTAGCTGCCATGCACCCCTTGTTCACCCCCATCTGTCACCCACCT
>NW_009603871.1:0-240 GCF_000690535.1 Cariama cristata
GCCAAGCGGAGCGGCTTGCCGGAAGATGCAGTCCCGGTCCATGGTGCTCGTCCCCGCCGGCACCTGCCTTGTGTCGCACTGATAGCGCATGGGGGAACGCCAGTGAACAACAGCGGTAAGGAGGCTTTGCACCCCAGCACCAAGCCCTCCGCCTTGGCTGATGCTTTCAGATGCTCAGCCAGGAGCCTCCAAGCTGCAAACCTTTGCCTGGGATCCTCCTGCCAGCCCAGCCGCTGCCCG
>NW_009603871.1:354-562 GCF_000690535.1 Cariama cristata
TTTCAGTCCTCCTTCCCAGGAGCTCCTGTGCATGCAGGGAGTAGCTGAGCGTCTCTGGCTCCCACCAGCACCCAGATGCCAGAGCTTGGTCCCTGGTACGGACAAGGCTCCCTGGGGGCCACTGCTCCCCCTCGCTGACTGCTGGGACAGTTAGCTCCTGCAGGAAGTTTTCCCAACTCTGGTTTAGCAATGCTTGCAGACATCGTGG
>NW_009603872.1:0-245 GCF_000690535.1 Cariama cristata
CCCAAGACAGCACCCCCAGCCAATGGAAAATAACTTTTTTTTAAAAAAAAAAAAATAAAAACACCCTTTAAATTTCTTTTTTGTAAGTATTTTTGTCCGCAGACCCCCTTGCTGATGCCTCCCCGGGTTGAAATGCTGCTCCTGGCAGGGAACACACCCCAGTGAGGCTGGAGGTCCGCTCAGTAACCCCCACCTTACTAACAGCTGCTTTTTAAATCTCTCTTCATATTTATACTCTATGTATT
>NW_009603873.1:0-200 GCF_000690535.1 Cariama cristata
CCTTCCCGCCCCTCCAGAGCCCCTGAGCACAGGCAGGTTGGGAGCGAAGGGCAGAAGAGCCCTCTGGGACCAACGCAGAGTGGAAATGGGTCTCTCCTGCGCTGAAGCAAACCCTCGGCCCCACCGCTGCTGGCTCGGCTCTGCTCCATCCTTCCCCAGCGCACCGTCGGTTGTGTACACCCAGCACAAACACTGGGGCG
>NW_009603873.1:222-5903 GCF_000690535.1 Cariama cristata
CTCCAGCTGGCTGGGAGATGCTGAGCAGACCCAGCCTGGCTGTTCAGGAAGAGCAAATGAGAAGCACTGGGAACGTTATTCTTGCCATAGGCGTGAGCTGGGATGTGCAGCCTGCAGTCTGTGATAACCCCTGGTAGCCTGCTCCAGTGGGGAGCACAATGCAGCGGTAAAAGAAAATACTGCTAAAAACCCTGTAACATTCAGAAAGGGAAAGGAAAACCACATTATCTTAGTGAGACGGTCCCTAATCAGAACAGCAACAGTAACGGCACTGCAGGAGCCCTCCCGAATCCCAGCTCAGCTCCAGTCAATGGTTGTCGCCTGGCTGCCCTGTAGGAAGGGGGATTTGTGCAGAGAGATGCCCCCAGCCTGGGAGAGGGCCAGGTCACGGCACGTCCCGTCAGCCTCTCCTTGTTACCGGGCCACTGATGCTCAGACACACAGCACCAAGGGCCGGCCCCAGCCAGTTGCACCAGCACATTGCAGCATCAACCACGATCAGAAAATGACGTTTAGGATTAAGATGCAGCTCCACAGAGACCCACCCCAGGGGTCGAGACATGTTCTCCTGAACACACATCATGGCAGGATGAAGCGTGGAGAAGACACTGTGCACACTGAGTGAGGCAGCCTGTGAAGGCACTAACTGTCCGTGCAGAACTGTTGCAGAACGTGGAATCTGACTGAGAGCACCACTGAGCATGGACATGCTGTAAAAAATATGGGCCAGGAAAAGACAGCAGTGGTGGAGACCAGGACCAGAAAAAAGTGAGATCTGGAGAAGGTATTCCTCAAAGACAAGAGAAGGTAAATTAGATGCTAAGAATGAAAAAGATGTGCCTGGAACAGCAGCCTTGCTGCAACAAATTGCACTTGCCCCAACACTTTTGCAGGGAAAGTTGTTGAGCTGCATCTGCCACCCCTTGCTCTCCTGCGGTGCGCAGCAGCGGGAGCTGCAGCTGACCCAGCACCCATGACCAAGGAGCAGCTGGGGCTGAGCGGTCTCCTCCTGGCTCTGCACAGACACACCTATCGTGGCTGAGAGGCCTCAAATGGGAACACAGACGCAAGCTAAATTTGGGCAATATTGTTGCCCACCTTGACTAAGTGAGCAATAAAAAGAAACTCAGCTAAGAGGTTGGATAAAGCCACTGGCAAAGGGCATGCTTGGATCATAGGCACAAAACCTGCAGCGCTGCTCCCCGCAAGGGACACAGCAACCCACCAAGGACGGGTTTGAGAATGTGGGTGGTGAAGCTTCTGCCATCTCTCTGAGTCTGACGGAGCCACTGTTGCCACAGGTCATTGCAGGCACTGCTCTATGTGCTGCCCACCTCCGAGGGGAAAGCTCAGCTCCCGGCTTTTCACCCCTCCTTCAGGCAGAGGTGCCCCTGCACAGGCAGGGACTGTAATCCCAACAGTCAGCCCCCACACACCATCTGCCAGTCTAAAACACCCGTGCTCTTTTGCTTGGGTCTCAGTAGCTCATTTAACTCTTGTTATGGAACGGGTTGGCAGGTCCCAAAACATAGATTAAAAATAGTAGTGTTTCACCGCAGACGCAGTGGGAAATGTGGTAATGGATAAGCTTGCTCCGGTTCTGGGGAGACTTGGGTCCTTTCAATGGAGGTGTCAGTATGTATTTCAAGCAGGTCATACTATTGAGCTGGAAAAGGCAAAGATGACAAATTAAGTTCCCTAGTGACCAGAAACACAAAGAACTTAGAGAACAGGATGAAGAGCGAGCCTCTTTTTGCACTAAGTGCTGGTGGAACTGTGCGAGAGCCTCGTGCTCCACAAGCTGGGTGCGTGGGCCAGCTCCCCTCCTAGGGCCAGGTCCTCCCAGGGTATGGGGGAGGTAGGCAGTCCCCTTTCTGCAAAGGGCTGCAAGATCTGACAAATGAAAGCACCAAATCTGTCTTACCACATTTGCAGTTTAGTGGCATTAATGGCACAAATATTTGGCAGGTGACTTCTTGCAGAGTTTTACTAGCTTTGCCTACCGTGCACACCCAAACACACTAAAGGATTTCCCATCTAAGTGAAAGCTGTTGTTAGGAAGGAAGGAATTCAATAATGTACTTGCAAATTAATAAAATCCTGGCAATTGTGAAAACATCCTGGGCTTTTGTTGGCCTGGAGATTTATTCAGTCCTGCTGGCTTCCCAGCTGAGGCAGAAAAGATCATAAACCTGCCAAGAGAAATGCCTCTGCAAAATGTTCCAGGCTCAGCTATAACATGCCTCTACCTGCTGGCACAGCAGCCAAGGTGCCCTAAAAAGGCCAAGAGCTGAACTTGCAAACCCCGTCCCCTTTGTCCTTGCCAACAGCTGCTCAGAGGCATTAATGCTGACAAGAGTTGACTATTCTGTGGTTTGGATTTGGTTTGGGGGATCTTTCAAAGCTTCATTCTTTCTAAGAATATAAGCCTCAAACTATGTTACGTGCGCATCAAAATCAGCACAGTCCACGAGGGAGTGCTGGGAAACCTGTCACGGGGGTCTGGGCTGTGCACCAGCTCCTGCTCACAGCCAGTCCAGGTTCCGCGCTGTGCTGGGTCACCACTTGCTCAGGCAGCAGGAGCTTTTGTCAAGCACTTCCAGGACACACCTGTTACCGAAAATCCCCTTTGGTATCACACCTACCTCGCCCCCAAGCTGCCTTTTGGCTCCTGGTTTCACTTCAGGTTGCATCTTCAGACAGCCAGACGGCTGTGTGAGCTGGGACTGCTGGCAGTATCCCAATTCCCTACCATCAGGCCTGCATCAGAAAGGAGGGAACTATGGAGACTTGGCCAACCAAAGCTGCTTCTCTGAGCTGCCCCATCCCAGCTGTGTACAAGAACCCTTCATAAGTTTAGGTAGAATCAAAGTATTTTATCTTGAAGACACATCAGCATGAAAGTCAGACCGTGAGGAGGGTAATGGTGTCGGGCACCCATGCCACTGCAGTGCACCGTTGTCTCCATGACAATGGGATCCAGGAGCAAAAGCTGCACCCAGCCACCTCTCAGAGGACCACCGGCAGCAATTGCAGCTTTGACCTTCCTGGAGAAAGCCTCTGCTGGGTTGCAATGGCAACAGCACAGGGATAACCAACGCCACGTGCCCCGTTAAGAGCAGGGGCAGGCAGGGCAGGGAGACCAGGCTCACCCCCGCAGCACTGGGAGCTCACGGTGAGGGCAGGCGGGGAAGGGAACGGTCCTGCGCTGCAAGAGCTCAGCAGCAGCAGAAGCGGCTGTCTGAAGTGACATCCACGGTCCTGCTCCTGCCTGTTAAACAGCCCAGACACAGCTCTCTTGCCCTCGCTCCCCCAGCGCTGCTTTAAGACCGCAGAACGTTTTGCTCCTGCAGTATGAGTCAAACGCATTAACTCCAACCCTCCAGGGAGTCTCTGAGCACTGTACCTACCTCTGCCACTTCCCCAGGGGTCAGCAGCAGATCCAACATCTTTCTGACTGTCAAGGCAGCAGAATTCACACCGTTTTGGGTTTATAAACGCTCCAGAGCCCCTGAGCCCAGGCACAGGAGATCCATGCTCTCTATGAGTAGCATCACTACAGGATGGACCACAGTCAAGATGATGACAGGGGTGCTGATGGGATCTCTGCCATGCAGACTTGCAGTCCAGATCCCAGTAGACAACGAGAACCCTGATGCCCTGCCCCACGCTAGGCTGGCTCTGCAGACTCCCCACTTTGATGAAACAACACACAGCTCTGCCCCTGCAAAGCCAAACACATCCACCAGCACAAATTCAAATTGCCCAGCTCTAGTGGCAAGAAAGATCAATCAATAACTGGCAACACAGACCTTTAGCATGGGATGCTTGGCCTTCATAGGTGCAGGAATGAGGCTGCATCCAGGGACTGGAAAGGGCCGAGCAGTGAGTGGAGGACACTAGGGCCGCAGTCAGACTTTGCCAAATATTTAATAGACAAATGATCCAGAACCAGCACTTCTGAGGAACAGCAGCATTTCATTTTCACTGGGGAATGCTCAGCTAGCTGATTTTATGACAGTATGTCTTTTTTATATATATATAAAATTTGTGAGTGAATTTAGTGCTTGTGAAACCAAAGGAGTAATAGCACTGGCAAGAGCCAGGGATAAGGTAGAAAGATAGGCCAGCATCTTGTGGTCATGATGCAGCACAGCACTGTGTGCGATACCACTTGTACCACACTCAGGAAAGCAGCCGCCCTGCTCTTCCAGCTCTCCAAACCAGGCACCAGTAATTTCCTGGGACTCAAGTGCTCAGTCGCTCAGGAGGAAAATCTCCACCAGTCTCAGCGTGATACTCATGGAAGCAGAAGTTGCTTGTGCCAGTCCTTCTGTGGTGCAAGTGATACCAATGAAGTTTCGTGCAGCTCCACTTGCCAGAAATTCATACCGGTCGTCTCCAGAGTGGTTACCCGACATACCCCAAGAGGCAAAAGAGAAAGGAGTAACTCATTTAATTTCCCTCCAAGCTAGGCATAAGAACTGAGCTTCTCCATCTGCAGTGTAGAGCACCTTCCCTGCTGTGGTCTCTGTCCTCCCACTGCTCCTCATTTCCAGGGGGGTCCAGTACTGGGGAGCCCTGGGAAGAATCTCAGGGACATCACCCTTTCCCACAGCATCGCTCCCTGCTGCCAACTCTGTCCTCAGCCTCCGTTGTCTTTGTACACATTAATGCCAAACTGTCTGCAAAACTGCCCAGGCCTTTTGTAACACCTCGCTATCTGTACAACCAGTAATGAACATGTACTTTCCTCTACTGTATGAAAGTGCACTGCCTCAGCCCTGCCCCTTGGTTTACTCTGCTTCTCTCCTGCATTCTTCCACTGCCTTATCAGCTGTGCTGGTGCTGGGTCTTCATCTCTCTTCACCTCCCTTTCATGCAATGACACGGGTAGATTTTTTTTTCCAGTCATTTACACATTTTTGCTACTTACAATCTAAGAATTTCTGGCTGATAATGAAAGGACCATCAGGAGGGACAACCCCATCATTTTGCTCAATTGACTGCTTCTTGCATCTGCTGGGCTTTTGACTATCTAGGGTGCACTCGAAGAACCAGCTGCACTTTCCCTTCCAGCTCTTTCTGCTGCCAATCCTCCTGGGCAGCTGCTTTCCCTTGCCCCTCCTGCTCCGGCAGGTCTTTGGCAGGAGGTCAGACGGGAGAAGCAGAGCCATCCCCTCTGGTCTGGAACCTGTGAAAGACCAGGTTTTGCATCCAAGCTCCGTCTCCATCTAGTGATCAACCATCTATCACCTAGCGGTACAGGCGGAGTGGGACTGTGCAGAGCCCACGGGGAAAGGCAAGGGGCGAGCAGAGCTGTGAGCTGTGAGGGCAGGAGATACCGTCACAGCACAGCAAGGCAAAAACTGCTCAGGCACAAAGGCAGCACCAGGATACAGCAAACATCCATCTTTCTTCTGATGCCATCACCCCTGGAGCGCAGCCCCCTGATGCCAGAGAGAGACTGGTGTGCTGGAAGCACTCACAGAAAGGACGTCCTGAGTGGGGACCCTGGTGCTGAGGAGCTGACCCCGAACAAAGCAAAAGCCGGTCCCCTGCTTGTTCTGCAAGCTGAGGGGAGGGAGAGGGGAGGCGGAAAGCGGGGCCAGCACCACAGGCTTCAGGAAAAGAGTCCTGCTCCGGAGGAACTGCCCCAGGGTGCCCAGGGCCAGGGCAAG
>NW_009603874.1:0-1224 GCF_000690535.1 Cariama cristata
GTTTCGCCGGTGGGGAGGGAGGGAAGGAAGGAGGGAGCGAAGCCGCTCGGGGTTTTTCTCCTTTTTTGATCCTTTCCCCTGCTTGAGTCAGAGGCTGAAGTCACCGGCGTGCGTGTCCCGAAGCTCTTCCCCCGCGTGGGGGGACCAGGAGCCCCCCAAAAGGATGAACTGACGCTCGCGAGCGGGATTTTGGGGGAAGTGGAGCTGCCCCGCACCGGGGCGTGAGACCGGGCAACTCATCGCACAGGTCTTAGTCAGGTCACCGATTCATCTCGGGCATGAATCGTGCTTCACCGGCGCGGCGTCCTGGCAAAACCCTCAGCATTTCCCCCCTCCCCGCCCCAAACCGTCCCATTTGAGAAGGGGAAGCTTCACCTCGGCTGCTTTTCCCATTGGGAAGCTGAATAAACAGCCCTTTTCCTTCCTGAGCTGGGTTTATCGGGGTCGGGCGCATCCTGCCTGTGCCGCCGGGCGATGCTCGGGGGCCGTTTCGGTGATGGGAGCTTGGCAATGCGTGGCATCGTGCCTCGGTTTCCCCATCTGCAAAAACAGAGGAGGGGATGCCCTGAGCTGGAAGTGATTAGTGGGGAAATGGGGGTAAGCCGGGAGGGCGTGTAGAGCCAGGGGACCTAGAAACACCCCAAAAAAGGGTCTGCAAAAGCAGATCCTCTTGCAACCCTGTTTTTAAGGGGAAAGGTGGGTTTTTCCTGCTGCCCGCAGGGAGTTTAGTCCCAGGTGGGGGCAATAAGAGGAGTTAAAATGCTTACAAAAGGGTGGGGCTCGGCCACAGAGGCACAAAAGTGGGAGATTTTGGCTGCTGCTTCGCTGGGACGCTTTACCCTCTGTCCTCCCAGGCACGAGACCATTTATTGCTGTGACGTGGGACGGGGACGCTCGTTCCTTCTCCTTTTCCGGCAGGACGAGGAGGAAGGCGGGTTGAGGCTGAAGGGCAGCGCCGCTGCGGGAGCGGCCGGTGTGCCTGCAGGTTTTGCTCTCTTTTTATCTTATTTTCCTTAAAATCAAACCCAGGTCCGGCCCTTCTGCAGCTTCAGCGATGCTGCCGGGGAAAGCAGAGAAGAGGATGGCTTCGTCGGTCTTCATCACCCTGGTGCCACCACGGAGGGAGGCGGCCACCAAGCAGAAAACCCAAAGGGAGCCACAGCCGGATGGTGCTGAGGTGCTGGGCACCCACCACCCCCGGACCCCACCGCCATGGCCCCCTGC
>NW_009603875.1:0-27642 GCF_000690535.1 Cariama cristata
TCGGGCTGAAGGCAGTTGCTTCAGAAATACAAAGTGGCCATTTTCTGTTTGCATGGGGAGGTTTTGCTTTGGAAAACGGTATTTAGGCAGGGGGAAAGCCAAGGGTATGACCTAAATGGGCTGGATTGTGGTTGTTGGTTGGTTTTGTTTTTAGAAAAAGCCCAAAGGTGGCTATTTCCAAAGGTCCTACGTGACCCCAAAGATGCCGTGTTACAGACGAAATATCAGCAGGGTATTGCCCTTAGCAGACCATGGCCGAGGTTGGAGGGCTGAATTTGCTCCGTACTCGTGTGGCTTTGCTGTTGTTTGGGGCAATGGGTCAGGTCTGACGGGGATGCCAGGGGACAGGCTGCTGATCAAATAGCCATCACAACTGGGACTGTCTCCAAATCACCATCATTGCAGAAAGGTTAGAAATCAGCTGGTTAAAAGACAAAGCCCACAGCGTGTTGGTCCCTTGCTTTCACACCGAAGACAGCCCAAAGGGGCTTCCAGCCAGCCAGATACTGCCTGAACACGCACGGACAACACAATGGGGAGAGAGTCTGTGTATCTGTCCTTGGCAGTCACTGTGCCATCGGCTTTTAAAAGCTACCTTCGGAGAACAGTATTCAGGAAAAGAAAAAAAAAAAATTCCATCCAAAAATCCATCCCTTTGTGACTCTGAATCTGACCCTAAATTACGCTTCATGACCAAAAGCAATGAAAAGAGCTTGTGGTGACTTGAACAGCAATTTTTCCAAGCAGAGGCAGTGCTAAGCGGGGAACGCGAGACTCCTGAGAAAGCAGGAGGAATGCGCTCCAAGCCTGAACGCTGCAGATGAGATTTGTTGCATCATATAATCTGGTTTTGTGCTTTGAGTTTCAGCTAGACAGGGAGATACTAAGATAGCATGAGAAAGGCCATTTCCGCAAGATCTCCAGTCCAGATTAGGTGAATCAGTCAGACTGCCAGGATCACCAGCAATTTTATTTACTTTTCTTTTTCATTGCTTTGCTAAACCCAATCTCCAAATGGAGCAACTAAGGACAGAGTGTCAGCATACAGCTGCCAATCTGAGGCAGAGAAGAAAAAGGTTAAGATGTAAGAGCTGAAAGTTGTTAGATGAAAACAGTTTTTTAAAAGAGCCTGAGAGTACTGAGGCTTTATAAAACCTCTCATTGTATTGCACTAATAAGTCAAGTGTCCGCAGCCGAGCCAGCAGACACACTCTACAGCATCTATTACCGGCATGTTTATTTACAAAGGCAGCCACCAAGCCAAAGGCGAACAGAAAAGAGGAAAGACTGAACTACGGTTTTAAAGAAATACAGCTCCTTGGACTGGTTTTAATTTAAAATCCTGGGACTGGGTTTGTCATTTTCTTTTGTGTTTCATCCCCTCCTCCCCGTTTCTTCTTAAGGGGATGAATTGTCCAAAGCCAGCCAGGCAAAGGGGAATTTTCCTCTAGGTGTCTCTGTCCCCATTTTTATTCTCAATTTTTTCTCATACTCACACACAGACACACGCACACACAACACTCTCTTCTCTGGCATTCCCAATCCAGCACCACCTTTTCATTACCATAGCAATCCCCCACATCCCAGCACAGTGCTCCCCAAAGCGCTTTATAACTCAGACCTGCCCCAGCACCTTTCTCCGTCCCCCGGTGCAATGTGGCAACCCCATGTGGGAGCCACCAGCTGCACATGGGAGCAGCACGTGGTGGCAGGGGACGAGAAGCCAGGGCTGCCAGCTGGGTCCTGCCAGCCCAGTGGGGCCATGGGCAGGACAGAGTGGACGATGTGATTCACCTGAGCAGACACCTGCACCCGTGCTGTATACATGGCTTTGCAAAACAGTTATCACCCGCTCTTAAAAAAACAGGGGGTGTAGGGCCTGGATTTATTGGATTTGACCAGAAATCCAGAGACACGCATGCACACAGGCACCGAGTGCTCTGCTATTGTCGTTCAGGAGAAAGCACTGTGTCTCTATCAGCCCGTCCCGCTGCAAACCTGCTCCTCTTTCTCTCTTTGGAGTATTTTGCAACCCAACCAAGAGCACGTGGAAGCAGAAGAACAAAAAAGCCCTCCGGGCTTTGTCTGGGAGAAGTGCATGATCGCAGTAACACACCACTGCCTTCCCCAGCAATGGGGGACAGCACAGGAAGCTGAGGGAGGATGGAGGAGAACAAGGCGAAAAGAAAAGGTGGGAGCAATTTTAAACAAAAAGAAAAACTTATATTAAATTATTGCTTTATTTCTGGTTCTATGAAAGTCTCTGACCCACTCCACCCTGCCCCCCGAGATGTCATGTATGCCCCCAAACAGCCCAGTAAGGAGGAGAAAGACCTGAAGGGATCCTGCCCGAACAAGGAGCCTTCCCAAGACTTGGATCTACAGAGGAGTCTCTTTTAGTTAAAAGAAAGTCCCCAGCCAAGGCAAGCCCTCCTGCCCAGCAGTGTCCAGTCCCACCGCCATCTCCTGAAGATGTTGAAGGGTGGGAGGGAAAGGGAAGGAAAAGCTCCAGCCCCAGTGTTTTGAGAGGTGTCCTCCCTCCAGACCATGCATGAATGAGGCATCAGGATGTGGAGCAGACCATAACAAAGAGGGCATGGGGGAGAAGTCAACCAAGAGATGAGCACAGGGTGGGAGGAGAGGAATTGCGGCAAGATGAGAGTTACCCAGCTCTCCCTCACCTCTCCCCCCAGCCCCTGCCTCATCGGATGCGGAGGTACGAGGGGATGGAGTAATTGAAGAGCAAGTAGTCCATTTTGTATAAATTAAAGAGTCTCCTTTGGTAGAAAGGGCTAATGTCCTGGAAGAACTGGGCCGTCATGTCGTCTGTCGTCCTGGTGGTCTTGGATGAAGATGGGAACTTGACGCTCGTGTCGGCCCCAACCAGCTGGAGGATGTAGTTGGCATCTTCGGCCAAGGTCTCATACTTGCCCACCACATCGTAGTGGACGATGCAGGGGTGGCAGAGCGAGTGCACCCGCTCCCAGTGCTCGTTGAAGGGTTCCTCCCGCTGCGTCCGTGGATCCAGCAGGTAGTAGACAAACTCCTCAAAGCGCACATCGTCCCCACGCTCCAGGGCCTTGTCGCTGGGCTCCTGCCGGTGCCGCCGGATGATCTTGGTCCCATAGCGCTTGTGGAAGGCTGTGTTGTAACTGCGGGTGAACTTGTTGCGGTACGCCGAGACCAAGCGCTCAAAAGGCTCCCGCACGAAGATGAACTTGAGGTAGCTGCGCAGGCGGTGGTTGATCTCGGGGATGCTGTACTCAGAGAGGGTGCGCAGGTTGGATGAGACGTGGGCCTCGTTGGCAGGGATTTCCAGTGGGTCCCGGTACTTGCCTTGCCCCGTCAGGACCATCATCACCCGCTTCCAGTTAGTGCAGGCCACTTTGGGCACGTAGCAGTAGAGCAGCCCATGCGTGTCATCCACCACCAAGTGCCGCAAGTCATCTGGCCGCAGGAGACGCCGCTTGCGGGTGTAACGGTTGCAGATGTTGCTCAACAGCTCCCGTCTCTGCTGGTGAACTGCCTGCAGTGATGACTGCTCAAACTGGGGAGAAGAAAAAAAAAAGAGATGGTCACTAGCTTGCTCAAGCTGATCATGGCGTACACACAACACTTGGCCCACAACTGTCCCCGTTCCCTCCCCCTTCCTCAGTTTGGCAGTCACTCATGTGGAATTTTTGGGGACAGCAGTGACTTTGAACACAACTTGATTTGGTGCATTTACTCCTTGGACCTGCTGGAGGCAAAAGAGAGAACAAAATGTGATGAGGAGCCAGATGAGGAGGCAAGTCAAAGGGAGTGAGGGAAGAACAGGCAATGCAGAGAGAGTCAATAGCAGAGTATTTGTTACAGCTCCCACACACGCACTGGGCTAAACTGCTGTCTCTTACACCAGTCCGGGGGGCCATGCATGGCCCGACCCCTCCGGGGCAAACCGCACAGCCCCTTTGCTGGCGCAGTGCCCTGCACACCCCCGGGCTGCCATGGGGCATTGCTGCCTGGCGCTGATGCCCACACCTGCGGGCTCGCTGCAAACACCGCAGCCAAGAGGCAGGAATGTGGCACACAAGTGTGGGCAGGCATGATGAAAACGGCACAGGTGTGCTGCCAAGGAGAAGCAAAGGGAGACAGGCGAAGAAAAATGATCTTTAATGCTGATGCTTGAACCTTGGGGAGTAGACGGGGAGCTAGATGTGAGGTGGGGTGGCAGGGCATGATGGAGAGGAGCGAGGTGCTGCTCGAGGTGGTGGTGAGATCCTTCCTAAGGGCTTTGGGTTTCTTCTCCTGAGGGACTTTTTCCACACAGGCCAGTCCAATGCCTCAGATCTGGTCACAGTCTCCTTTGTCCGCAGGGATGAGGAGTCCACATGTGGTCCTTTATCCCTTTTGACTCTTGCATCAAGGCCTGGTAGCCACTGCGTTGGCTTCCCAGGAGCCCAGAGCTCCCTGACCCCTGCCGCAGCTGAAACCCCCCCTCCAGATTTGGGGATGTGACCTTTCCCATCATAGTTTTCATCAGAAATCCCAAAACGTCATTAAAACATCTGAGGAAGGAAACCATTTTCAGGAACTCAGAAGGGGAAGGTCCCCTCCTCCGCCTGCCCACTCCTTCCCTGTTTTGTTCATGAGGGTTGGGAGGTTTTGCATTCAGCTCCAAGGTCATTGCTGGGAACCTCCAACAGCCTCACCCCCGCCACGACCGCTAACGGCTTCACCACCCGTTTGCTAACCCAGGGCGGCTCTGACCCCACAGAGCTGTTGCTCTAATGCAATGCGGTGACCACCATGTCGCAAGATGATGGTGGCTTCCACTTTGGGGTTGTGAAGACAGTCCTGCTGGTATCACAGGGCACCATGGCAAACATCTCTGCAGCCTGTAAAGACATGGCAACCTCAAGATGAAGGGCAAGGGCAGGCCACCTCCTTGGTCCCTACATCCTTACTGCTGACAGCTGTCACCGCTTAGGCATGCCAAAGGACACCCTTTGCCAAACTTCAGGTGCACCCTCACCTCTCCCTGGGGGACCATAAGGTGTTTTGGGACGCACTAGAGCCTGCGAGAGGCTCTGCGAGAGGAGATTACAGTTTGTAAAGCTCCTGCCAGGAGTTAAGCTACTGAGACAAACTGCCTATCCTGTGGATGATCCAGCAGACTTGCCACCTTCAGAGAGGCACTAACATCTGGGCAAAATGCTCCTCCTGCAAGGGATGAACCACACTCAGACCCTTTTGGATCTCATTTCCAAAAAAAGAAATAACCTTGTCCAGGTCACCTTAGTGACTACTTTCTCCAGGAACCTGAGACAGGAGAAAGCATCCCATCCTTGCTCCCTTCAAGAGGGAGATGATAAGGGAAAATGCTCAGATGGAGGAAAAGCAGCTCAACAGACTCTGAGTCAAAGATATGACTTTGAATTGTTGGCTACTTGGATATGAAGAAGATATAGCACCTAAGGAGGTGATAATCATAGTTGAAGAAGCATTCTCATGGTACACCACCTTGTGACACAGCCAAACCTTTCAGTAGAAATTTCGTTTGTTTGGATGGTCCCCATCAGCTTTAAAATTGGAAGCCCTTTTTGCAAGTGCTTTAAAAAAAAAAAGAGGCATTTAAATAATTTTCAGGTATTTTTCCCTGCACTTGCATAATTCAAAACCATTGGACCAGAGAGACAGACAGACAGACACTGTCTGCAGGCATGGCAACAAATAAATGTGACTACTTTTCAACAGACACCCGCTGGAATAAGTGCATGTTTTGCAGTTGTTTCAGAGCAAAGTCGCTCCCTTCATTTCCTTCTCTTTAAAAGCCAGAGAAATTAAGTATCACTTTTAAGGAAATAACACTATGATATTCCATCAGCGTTAGGGTTTGCTGGCATCATGGCCAAGGAATCCACATTTACCATTTTTTCCAGAGCAAATGTAATCTGGCTGCTTATAGACATAAAAGCATCAACCTAGACAGTAACACAAAGTGTCACATATGGAAAGGAGATCTGGCTCCAGCTACAGCGGGCACTGCCGATGGGCAGTGGGGAGGCAGCGGGGATGGCAGCCAGCTGAAGGGACTATCTGCGTTGCCCTCTGCTTTTTGTGGGCTGCAGAAGATGATGGGCCCGTGGATATGGGGAGATGCAGGGCATATTTGGTGGCTGGAGCCTGTGGCTGTGGCCCAGTCCGTTGCACTGGCTGGAGGGTGGTTTCCTGCAGGACTTCCTGCAGGGAAATTGTGGGCAAGGATTCCTCTGGAAAGACAAGTCTGGGTGCATGGGGGGAAAATGGTCTGCCCACAGGGGGAAACGCAGTAGAAGGAAACAAATGCACCTTTTGCAGCTTCAACCACAAACCCTCAAGCTCCCATTCAGTTGCTAAGGGCAAGCAGGACACCTTCCCTGATGCCAGGTCACCGACGCCAGTTGGGCTGCATGCACTGGGGGCTGGCAAGGGCGAGTGCTCCCTGCCTTAAGCAGCGATCACGGCTCGTCCTGTAGCAGAACCTTGCATGGGCAGGGACCCACTAAGCCCACCTGGAGGGGAGCGATTCCCTGCCCAGACTACCTGGCTGCCCCTTTTTGAGTAAGTGTAGCTGGAACAGCTCAGAGTGATGGAGATGACTGAGGTGTCCCAGGATTATAAAAGCCTCACGGCTGGGTCCAGCTTTATATATGTGTGTGTATATATATATATGCATATACGTATGTGTGTGTGTATGTACAGCACCCAACATAGAAGCATCTATCAATTACTAGCTCAGAAAGTGCAGCAATGATGCTCTTGCCCTGCTATGATGGTCCAGAGTTGGCTTTGAAATCCTCAGATGGCGAAATCTCCCAGGTTTGCCCAGCTATGGCTCAGCCCACCGGTAATGAAACCATTTGCTCAAGTACCAGCAAGGGCCATAAGCAGTTTTTTATCAACAATTCCTCTCTAAAGCAATGTAGTCTTTTGTTTTGGACACAACCAGAGGTTCAGGCGTGAGGACCCCGGGGATGGTTGGCGACAGGGCAGTGCCCCGCACATCAGAGGGGTGGAAGAAGGGATCAACCCCCAGTGCCCCACTCTCTCTTCACCCTCCCATCTCCCCCTCCCTATCACCTTACCTGGTCACTCTCGTACAAGGCCTGGAGTGGGCTGCGACCGGCCTTCCCGTGCCAGGTGGATCTCATAACCCCGTCTTCTGTGGCTGAAAAAGGAGTGAGAAAAATCAGAGGGGTTGGGAGGGGTTGCTTCTCTCACCCTATCTGGACATGCCCAAGTTGGGATGAGGCAACATCTCCAAGAAGAGACAAGTCTGTTTGGCTCTGGGGAAAGATGCTCAAACAATGCTTGTCCCCCCCTCTTATTTTTTAACAAAACCTGCAGTTAGGGTTCAAAAGGTCCAGACCTAACTTTCAAACAAATAAAAGATCATAAATAAATATAATTGTTACAATTTCAAGAGCAACTGGGAACAGTTTGATCCATGTCCATTTGGAAAATGGCACTGGGTGCAGGCTGCATTAGCGAGGGAATGACCCAGGAGGCAACAGGACCCCGACCAGCATCGCCATGGCCCCCTGAGGGGCAAGGCAAGGCAGCATTTGTGCATGGCAGACATAAGGGGCAGATCCAACACTGGCAGCTCTGTGCTGAGCCCCCACGGGCTCAGTGTTTGCATTTCCAGGCTCAGAGACATGGTCATTAATAGACAAATTGCTCAGATGCTTCACCTGACTGATAAGTTGTTTTAAATTCTTATTTGCTATTTATTTTTTTTCTTCCCTTCTAAACCAGCAACATCTCCCTGAGTGTTTGAAGCTGAAGATGGCCACCCAAGCAGTCCTCACCCCCTTCCCTGCCATGCAGATCAGCTGGTTTCATTTCAGAGGTCTATTTGCAGCAGTACCAAACCCAAGGCTGGATTTGGCCAGCCACGAATGTGGTGCCGGATACCCAGTCGGTGATAGGTGCTCAAGTCCTCACGCTTATAAATTATGTAGGGATGAAACCACCTTCCAGGCTATGAAGCATCTGCTTCAGCTGCCATCCCTCAGCCCCAGGGACTTGTTTCCAGCACAGCGTGGGCAGAACCACGTGGCCTGGATATCCCAAACCTAATGCATGGAGCCAACCATGCCAGGGGCGCAGGCTCCCACTTGCAGTAACGCCTCCAAGCAGCTGTCCCACCTCTTTCTTACCCACCCTCTGCTTCTTGTAGCTCACTCTCTCCATTGGCAGAGGATGCCATGACAGTTTTCATATGAGAAGAAGGTTCCTAACCATGGGGGTTGTGCAGCCCGGGAGTTGGCTTCCACAGAAGAAATCACACTGTGAGTTCTAAAGTGGATGATGATGTTTTTTTCTGAAGGGGACTGCTAGAACACATTGTTTGGGAGATTGTGGCCTGGGATGTGCTTCCAGTCCTCCAAGTTCCTGCTCCTACAGGGCCCTTCTAAAATCTCAGAGGGATGTACGTGATGGAGGGAAAAGCACCTCTGACAAACCATTTCTGGCAACATGAACGTTTCTAACACAGAGGCTTTTTGCATGACAATTTGAGTCTCTGGATCTTTTTGTTCACTAACCATCACCAAGCAAACCCAAATTTGTTATACAAGCCCCAAATGGCATCTTTTTAACCAAAATGACCAGAAGGAAAAATCAAAATCCCATCTTCATTTTCATGTGCTTATATTTGCTTAAATGAAAACTGCTCCAAAGCACAAACTCACCAGGGTCTAAGCTAAACATTATTCATTTCTGGAGTTGTAATTAGGGGGAAATGACTGCCTGACCTCAGAAGATTTCATCAGCAGTGCATCTACACTTGCGCATTCATGGGAAATGACACTTCCTGCAGCACTGGATTGATCGAGATGTGACTCAATGAGAAGGTATGGTTTCTTCCTCAATCCCCTGTATCAGTTACCCCACAGGAGGGTGAAATGGCATCTGTGCTAACGAAAAATAAGCGGAAGATCCAACATACACACTGCTGGCCTGAGATGCTCATCCCAGAGGAGCCCCATTTCACATTTCCAGGCTCAGCCTGGTGCAAATGACAGGGAATGAGATTGACCTTGAAAACCTGATTTACTGCAGCTTGAATCTGCAAGCAGAGAGCATTAAACTCAAGTCCCTTTCCTGGCCAGGGCTGATAAACTCCTGTTCGATTTAACAGCGTGACCCTGCTGTGGGCTGTGTAAGTGCCCTGCAACCGCAGCAGACACTTGTCCTATATTTAGTAAAAGCAACGCAGAGGCATTTGTTTTCAAGATTAACACGTGCATCAACAAGAACCTTTCTTACAAGGGACATAAACAAACCCTGGGTGGTTCAGGCTGACCTGATGCTACTAGAAATGCAAATTAGTCGTGCCAGCGCTGCACAGGCATGCATGGAAATGCCATCCCAGGGAAAGGCTTCGGCGCCCAGCGCAGGGTCAGGTCATGGCCCGAGAGGAGCGGGCTGGCTCGGCAGGAGGCTCTTTAGGGTGAACAAAAAGCAAATCTGCAGTAAAGCAGGGAGCGAGCAGAGGTCAGGCAGGTCACATCCATGCTCTGACTGCTCTGAGCTCTGCTCTGCTCTTTCGGTGGTGCTGAGGCAGGGGAACAAGCCTGGCCAGGGACTGCTGCACCTCGCATGACTCTTGCCAACAGCCCCAGCAGAAACGTTGCAAAATGGATTTCCTCCAGCCTTTCTCCAGCTCAAGACCTGGCAGAGAACAAGGCGTCTTCTCTGGATAGCAGCAAACCCCCTGGGATCCCCGCTATGCTCATGCCGTACAGTGTTCCAGAAAAAAAAAGGGGAAGAGACAAAAAAAAAAAAAAGTAAAAAAAGCTGCCAGGCTGCTCCCGCGTCTGGAGGAGCCCTGGAGTGCTGAGCTGGCAGGGGGAAGACACCAGCGCTCCACACTCACTGCATCTTCACAGCTTTTGCTCTCCAAAGCGATGACACCATCCCCTGCCTGCAGCACTCGCCAAACCCTTCAGAGCAAACGTCTGGCCCAATGGCAGGTTTTTACAAGGCTCCAACTGCAGGAAGTCTCCCCCCTCGGAAACCGTCTGCTCGCGGTACACCCGGCGTCCCAAAGAGAAAAGCAAACGGGCTCCATGAGGATGACTTTTGAAGACAGTGTTAAACCCCGCGGCAGAGGGGGAGATGCAGCAGCTGCAACCGTGCATGGCTCAGTCCAGCACGGCAGCACGGTGCATGCGGAGGGCAGCAGCCGACCTGTGTGCCCCGTGGGACCAAAGCGTCCATCCTCTGCAGGGCTGGAGTCACAGTGGCTGCAAATGCTGGCGGCTGGCAGCGTGCACTCAAATGGAGACAAGTCTGAGCTGCCTGTGCCTAAAGTATCCCCAAAACATCTGGGATTGCCTGGTACAGCAACATTGGCCATCACAGCAGTGGGCAGGCCAGAGCTGCTGTGACCTGCCTGAGCCAACGAGTGATTTAGCCGAGTCCAGCCCTGCTAAGACCAGGATTTGCCACCTAACACAGCTCTGCTCCATGACCCCAAGCTGTGGCCATCCCCTGTTCACCATCCCTCAGCTGCAGCACCTGCAACATCTCTGCTGATGCATTCCTCTCCCAGTCCTCCCCACCGCCGTCACCAGACCCCAAGCCCTCATCATGCAGCTCTATGAACACAGCTCAGCCCTAATTTGAACACAAAACCCTTCTTCCCAGGCTACTCCATCTCAACTACCTCATCATACAATTCCCCCAGCGTGCTCCCATCCTGGGGTCTCTACCCATCCTGTCCCCTAATTGCTGTCCCCATCCTATCCTCGCCTTCGCCGCCTACCCCAACCAGGCAATGGCCCACCTTAGGAAGGCTGAGCTCAAGGAGCTCCACAGCTGGCTGAACTGCACAGCTGGAGAGGAAACCAAACACGAGGAAACCAAAGGGGAGCTGGGGAAAGGCTCAATTCTTGATCTGTGCCTGTTTCTTCCATCAGATCTGGGATACAGCCTGGACTGCAAGGAGGAGGGAGGAAGGCGGCAGATGAGCAATAGCATTTACACATCCCTCTTCCACTCGTTCATGCTGAGAGCGAGTCAATCACCCCATCTCCTGTACCATTGGCCTATCCATCCCTGGGATGGAAGTTTGGGAAGGCCAAGGAATACCAAAATATATCACAGTGTTGAGGATGGAACATCATCCAAATAAATTAAAGGTTTGTGCTGCATTTTGGCACCATTGCCCGGAGTACAGCAAGATCTTCCATCATAGGGGAGCTGCCAAGATCTTCGCACGCTGACTCTCCTCCTGACTTTATAGCTTGTTATTGAGGTTCCCAGATTCCACCACATGCAGTGGTAATCCTCAGAAATTTAGCATTGCCACAATTGCATCCGAAAGCAGGGATGTCATTTAGCCAAGGTATATCGAGTTTCTAATGGGGAGAAAACATCAACCCTTGGCAACTGCTGGATCACTATTTGAATAACAAGTATAAAGACAGTGTATGTCCATGACCCAAATCCAAAATGTTTTTCACTGAGAGGGGCAGAAGGAAATATCACATTTGCCCTTTGCATCTTCAAAGGATGAGGCAAGGGAATAGGAGTGATGCAGAGCAAGAGACCGAAATCCCCATGCTAAGGCAGCAACACTGACCAGGAATCACTGAATGAGATGTGCAGCCCAGGCACAGTTTGCAGTGCGCTGTCCTACAAGTGCTTTCAGTCCTTCCTTTGGAACTTAGAAAGGCAATGCCATCCTCCCTCCTTTCCCCCTTCAGCCCAGATTTTAGTGCTGTCCCATCAAAACCGAAGCTATTCTCTTGCAGCGATGTGACATCAATACCGCAGCAGGATCTGGGGTTTCAATGACTTGCCAGCTCTCTTTGGAAAAGGGAACAGATTTTAAAGCTGTGACTATTTAGGTGTACTAGCTGATTGTAAAGACAGCCAGACACGTGTGAGGTGAGGGAAAGACTGGATCATGCCCATCCCAGACTTCTGGAAGCACCAGTGAAAGAATTTGCTGTTTTGGCTGAAGAGACTCTTAATTACGGAGGGAGGTTCTCTGCAACCACAACAGCAAATCCAGCGCCTGAACTGAAGAGTTTGGCTAGAAGACAGATTCAGGCAGCAACAAGCCTGCTAGGCTGACATCAGCATTACCAAAGCTTTAGAAAACAGTCTGAAGGAAAGAAAACAATTAAAAGGTGGGTGCAACTGGATAGGGGAATAAAATCAACATGGCATTTACTAAGCATAGCTTATACCCATGCAACCTCATCTGTGAATAAAATACGCTGTTTCTGCAGCATATGTGGTAGATCTTCACTCAGAGATACGTAATGCGTGAGATATGACATACCACAGGAAATAAGTACTTCAGTCAGAGAAGATGAAGTTTAAAAGGTGAACTGTAAGGGACACAACCAACTGCAAAGCAGGCGGCATTTAAATGGGAAATGCTGGGCAGAAGGCAGTTTCTAGTAAAGTATCTCTAAGATTGGCTTTGGGATCAATACTTCAGGAATGAGTTGACACAAAAATAGAAGGATACTGATGACGGACAAAGCATTGAGGAAGGCTGCCATGGCAGGGAGAAACTGAAACACCAAGCAGGGAAACTAAAGCTTCGTCCTGGACCAGGGGAGTGGAAATTCAACAGAATTTAATTTCGCAGCATTGGAATTCAGCAGTTTCTGCTACTTTGCTGCTGGAAGTGGCAGGAGGTCCCAGATGCATTAGTTCTGGGCTATCAGCTGCCAGTGTGACAGCCATAAAAAAAGGCAAATGAAGTCCTGAAACATATCAGGTGAGGTATTTGCTATAGCAGCAAAAAAACCATGAATAATATTATCCATAGCGTTGGCGACCCTCACCTGCAGCACTGACAGCTCTGCTCTCCTGCGACCAAGGCAGATCCATTGCTGCTGAGGAGGGCTGCGAGGTGACCAGGCGATCCCAGGACTTGCTGCCCCATGGGAGGTTGCAAGGGCTGGATGTGCATATGAGCTCAGCTGGGATGTGGTTGTCCCCTGGGAACGGGTCAGCAGAGAGGGATGGGAGGTACTTCATGAGCAGGACATCTTCATGCCCACTTGGTTGGGTGCCAGATAGGAAGAGGTTTGGAAACCCCAGATCAGTGGGAGTCTGGCCAAGATGCAGCAGAAGGAATCCCAACTCCTTTTGGGCTGGAGGATGGAGCTTTTGGACGTTTTCCAGGTTGGACCCTGGGGCCATGAGGAGCCAAAAGCTCCACTTGTGGTCTCCAATATGAAACACTGGAGAGGGTTAAAACCTGGAGATTCAGCAGTCTCCAGCCAAGGGAAGTGAAGAGACAGCACACGTGCTTGCACATGACAACACACCCCAGAGGACCCAAGCAGCTAACCCTGACCCCACCACTGTCTCCCCACTGCTGTCTCACAGCCCCAGCTTCGCTTCCTGTTGTGTCTGTGCAAAACCTAAAAAAAGAGAAAAAATAATTGTGCCTGGCCACCTGAAATGATCAGTCTGAGTGTTAATTACAGCCTGCGACTCCCAGTGGGTGAGTGGGATAGGTGCTTCTTTGTATTGTGGGAGGACTCAGCTCTCAGGGCATCCTCTCTTGGAAGGAGATGCTCTCAGACTGACAAAGAAAAGCTCTGAAGGGGAGGTGGGGTGTGAATCCATCATATTTGTGATGGATTCTGGATCTGAACATAGGAAAAGGTATCGGTGATACGAACTGACTGCCTGGCACACATGGCACGGGTGCAGTTGAACAGCATTCATAGGAGAAAGAAGAGTTAACAGTAGGAGACCAATAATAATATTACCCCTTTTTATCAAAAGGGGAAACAACACCCAGAGCTCTATAGTGTAAAGGGATCAGCACTTGCTTGAAGTCAGTCAGCAGAAGAGCCAGAAATTAGGACCTGGATCTCTTTGTGGGTCCAGCAATGAGCTCCTCTAGACTTTGCTGACTCCTCTCCAGCACCTGTCACGGGTGATGAGTGACTGCATCAGTCACAGCAGTGATGGCTCACTCGTCCCGAACTGCAGAAACACAGCCCTGCTTCGTGAAGAAGACAGGCGCCTCGCTATTAAAATAACTGCACCCAAGAGACACGGAGAAGGATCCTGCCATCTGATTTAAGAGAGGATATTGAGACTGTGTTAGTCAAAGCCAAACCCTAGCTGCAGCCACTGGCTGCTGAATCTGTCCAATTTTCGATTTTAACATCCAAGAGGAAGGAAAAAAGAGAGAGAGAAAAGAAAATAGAGCTTGACAGCAGCAGTGATAGATTCAGACAGTTCCTGCAGTCTGAGCTGAGTTTTCCCTCCTGTTTGATAGCAAGGCCTGGGACATGCAGCCTGGTTGGCAGCTGGACACTTTGTGTGAGGATGGTCCAGGGCACGGAGGCCAAAAAAATCACATGTGGAAGCAGCAGTCGAATCCCTGGGCAGTGGCCAGTGGTCCGTGTGAAGAGCAGCCCTGCTTGGAAGGATCAGGGCTATTGGGTCAAACAATGCTGGTCTCAAGGAAGCAGCTGAATTCCAGGAAGCTCTGGCTTTTATGCTTGGGCTCGTACTGGTGGAGAACACATTTGCTTCATTTCCACCTAAGCACAAGGGCTGATCGTTGGTTTTTGGGTTTTTTGGGTTTTGTTTTTTTAAAGATAAGATACTTTTCAAAACAAGGGTGATGTAGGAACCCAAACACCAAAATCCCACAGCAAACTCCAGACCCACTGACTTAATGTTGCTGAAGGTAGTGACCTCTCTTTGATGGAGAAGATGACCAAATAAGTGACTGTTTGCTTTCCTGCATGCTGCATTCCGCTGTGAAAAAGTGTGGCAATTCTGGTGGTCACATATCTTCAGAGCTAAGGGAGCACCTCTGGGAATCAAACCCAAAACCCATTCCTAGTTTTATTCTTACTGGAAGGCTTTGATTGGGGAATGCAAATTTTTGGCTTCAGCAAAGAGGCAATCCAATCTTAGATTCCTGCAACTGCTCATTTTTACTGCATCTAAAAAGCCAGGGATATAGACAACAGAGGATGAATTTAAATGCTAGAGAAGAAAGAAAAAGAAATCTAACAACAGAGCTACATGCTTGACTTGCTTAAATACATCCTTCAGCTCTGTGAATTCAGACACAACCACCTCTGCTGAGGAGCTGCAAGTGAAACGAGAAGCAGAAGGTGTAACCGGCTGGGCTTCATCCAGGTGTTTGGACCCAGAACCAGCTCGGTGGCTTGCTGGATCGCCCCAAAAAACTCAAGTGTGCTTGAGAATATTCTCTGCCAAGGCTGAAGATCCTCCACATGCAATGGTGATGGAGGGAGGGGAGATGGCTGCTGTGTGAGGCCACATGATGAGGGGGCAACGACACCACCAGAGCACAGCAAGACATGTCCTGCAGCACAGCCCCGCAGTGCCTCGCCATCTGCTCAGCTGGCAGCGCCCGCTTGATTTGCTGTTCTTAAATATGGTAAACAGAGAGCAGCCTTCGTCCCCCGTGACACTGCTGTCTCACGCCAGCAGCTACCTCCAGCAGGTTGGGTGGGACCCTGCCTCTCACCAGCTTGCAGCACCAGTGGGAAAATGTGTATTCCCACGGCTCACAAGGGAAAAGGGAATGTCTCAAAGAGTTTGGATGCGGGGCACAGGACTTCAGGCCATAGTATGGGAAATCTGGGGTGGACGGCAAACGCCAGAGACCTGGCTGAGGATACCAGGAGAGTGGCAGCGCAAACGTGGGAGCTGTACCTCTCAGTGGGGGAGAGCCAAGAGCATCCGTCACACCTAAGAACACTGATTCCTGAATCTGCAAGACATGACAGGCCCCATTCTGCCCCCAAAAATGAAACACTAACATGACAACTGTGTACAAAGACCTCAAGCAAGTGCTTGTTCTTCAGTGGAGCCCCAACCCTTCCTTTTCTAGGCATGCAGGGGGTCGGCAAGAGAACCAGAGGATGCGCGAGGCATTTCAGACTTGCCTGGCAGCCTCCAGATCTCTGCTGAGGGGCTGCGGGAGCCGCCCGGGATGGGAGGATTTGGAAGGAGCTCTCTCAGGTAGCAGACCAAGTTTCTTCCTGTATCTCCAGAGCTGAGGTTTGTCCCCAAGATAGCTGGTGGGTATCTCTGCACTTTGTTTACACTCCAGTGGTAGGAGATTGTGCCCCTTGGGCACGCTGAGAGGTAGCAGGCAGCATCCATGCCCCATTCCGGCAGGTACACAAGCATAGCACATACGGGACTAAGCATTTTGGGGAGACAGAACATTTTGAGGTGAACAGCAATATTTAGATGAGCACAAGCAATGGCAAAAAGTAACCAGCCCCATGGAGAACAAATAGAGGAGATGTTTTCTGATCTAGAGGAGGCGGCCCCTCCCACACACAGCACTGCTCCCCAAGCAGCTACATTACAGAAAAAGGGGAGAGCTCAGATATCGACCTACGATAGCCTCCACCTTACACAGCTTCCACATGGCAGCAAACAGATCCCTTTGGAGCAAACACTGGTTTTGACCTCTTTTGTTCATCCTGGGGCTGTGCCAGTGAGTGGTGAGCAGGAGTGATGGAGGGGAGTTGGCATCAATTTGCAAAATGCTGTAACTCTAATATTTACAATACAAACACACGTTTCTTGTTCCAGACCAACATCCTCCGCAGCTCGGGGAATACCCTTGTGGCCCTTCCCATCTTTGCTTCTCTTTGCATGGTGCTTTTCTCCCCAGTTATGGCTTGTTCAGCCTGCCTTGCTGCATGACAATGTCCTCTTGCAGAGGCTCAGAACAGACACCGCTGATCATTCACTCCCACCAGCAGGTGAGCAGCGAGTGACTCTCCCGTGCAGGAGGTTAGGTGGACATGGGCAACAGGTTGCCACCTAACACAGCCCCACGCAGAGTGGTCACAGACAGATCCACTGCCATCCGCCTCCAGTATTTCCCCTACTGATGAACAAGCTGGCAATATATAACCCAACCTACTCCTGACAGATCTTCCCCTTGCTTGCTCCAGAGCATTTTCAGACATTATAGCAGAGCCAAGGGGCAGGATGCTGCTGAGGTGACTAGCTAGGGATGGCTGAAAGACCTGCACAGGGTGCCTACATGTCTGCACCAGGACCCAACTAATGCCCCAATCCTGCCCACCTCTCCCTGGAGGGACGGGCAATGGGAGCATTAGGAACAGGACCTCCAAGGTGAGTCCAAGGTCTGTCGCTGGTTGTACCGCTGCCAGAAACCACCATGTGATTTAATGGCATCCCTCCGTGTCACCAGCTGAGCCACAACCCTCAGGCATTGGCATGGGACCTGGAAGCTCAACTGTCCCCCTGAAACCACTGGAGGGAACTGGGATTGTTTAGCCTGGAGAAGAGGAGGCTGAGGGGAGACCTGATCGCTCTCTACAACCACCTGAAAGGAGGTTGTAGTGAGATGGGGATCGGTCTCTTCTCCCAAGTAACAAGAAATAGGACAAGAGGAAATGGCCTCAATGGATATTAGGAACATTTCTTCACTGAAAGGGTTGTCAAGCATTGGAACAGGCTGCCCAGGGACGTGGTGGAGTACCCATCCCTGAAGGACTTTAAAAGAAGTGTAGATGTGGTGCTTAGGGACATGGTTTAGTGGTGGACTTGGCAGTGCTAGGTTAACGGTTGGACTCAATAATCTTAAAGGTCTTTTCCAACCTAAACAATTCCATGATTCTATAATTGTCTCACCAGCACTGCATCCCAACTCACAGGCTCAGAAACTGTCTCCAGGTAGCTCAGTTTTAGGCCATACAACTCTATTTTCAAGCAGAGGCACCACCTGGATGTTGTGTGCTGGTTTTGGCTGCGATAGAGTTAATTTTCTTCATAGTAGCTGGTGTGGGGCTGTGTTTTGGATTTGTGCTGAACACAGTGTTGATAATTCAGGGATGTTTTAGTTACTGCTGAGCAGTGCTTACACAGAGTCAAGGCCTTTTCTGCTCCTCACCCCACCCACCAGCAAGGAGGCTGGGGGTGCACAAGGAGCTGGGAGGGGACACAGCCGGGACAGCTGACCCCAACTGATCCAAGGGATATCCCATACCGTATGATGTCATGCTCAGCAATATAACGCTGGGGGAAGAAGAAGGAAGCGGGGGATGTTCAGAGTTACAGTGTTTGTCTTCCCAAGTAACTTATGTGTGATGGAGCCCTGCTTTCCTGGAGATGACTGAACACTTGCCTGCCCATGGGAAGTGGGGAATGAATTCCTCGTTTTGTTTTGCCGGCGTTAAACCACGACATGTTGTCAGCCTGGTTATCCCCCATGGCAAAGCCCCATCTCCAGCCAGGCCCTGCCTCTCACAAGAAGCATCACAGCACCTTGGAGCTGTCACTGGTGTCACACCCCTCCAGGAGGACTGACAACCAAAATACGTATGTTCTCGCCAGGATGGGGAGTAAAACACACATATGAGTCTGAAGCTCATCTGCTTGTCCATTGGAGGGCTTAACGAAGGGTATTTAATTTCTCTTACCATTACAAGACTGCTGCTATGAGTTTGTATAAGGCACTTTCCCAACAACACCCAGGACACAGTGGGCTGGAAAACACGTACCTGCTCATTTTGGGGCTGAGCAACAGGTCATTGAAGTTTTGGCTCAGGTGGTGCAACACACCCTTGTTTAGAGGTTCTCCTGAATCAGCCAAGCACAGGCTCATGCCCTGAGACACCCTGTTACCCACAGCCCAGCCTGCCGGGACTGCTCCCCATGGGAAGGGAAGCTGTGAAAACACTCCAGTTGGCGGTTCATGTGGTCCTGACTTAACACTGTTTTGTTCAGCAGAAATTAAACCAAGTGAGTGTCTTGAACTTGGCTGGATCAGACAGAACCGAGTCTCAGCAGCACGGGAATGCTTGAAAGCTTAGCTCAGGCTTTTTTTCCACCACTACATATTTTCTACCATCCCCCCCAGCCCTTTTGAAACAGCCAAACCAAATAATTAACCCCCCCGCCTCCCCTCACCTCCCAGCACTTAGAAACTGCAGAAGGCTAAACAGAGATGAGTTGTGAGGAGGTTACCCACAAAGCTAAGGGAAAAACCACAAATAAAAGCAGCTCAGAGGAAAACCTGAGCTGGGCAAGACAGGGCGTGCACAAGAGGAGGTTTACACAGAGAATAGCCCACGTACAACAGGCACAATGAGCTGCAACAGTGAAATACAGATCTCCTCTCCCATCAGCTTGGATGGATGAACCTGCACACATCTGCATATGGGAGAAGGTGGTTTTGCGGCACCAGGTTCACCTAGAAGTGATGTTTTAGCTGTCATGATAAAGTACCATTTCAGGGCAAGATGAGGGAGGGGTGCAGGGGAGGGGTGCAAAGGAGGAATGAAGACTGCACAATGGTCCATCATCCTCCTCCAGTACCTGGCTAAAACATGCCCCATCCCCATGGAGCCAATGGAAGGGTCCTACCAGCCCTCATCAACCACACCCTCCTCCCCTGGAAATCTCCCCTTTTCCCCAAAATGACTCTTTTGACTTTCTGGGACAGATGTCTCTTAAAGGGTGATGGGGCACCCCATCCCCAGCATCCATTTTCAGCCCATCTCTCTGCTGATGAAGCACCCCCAGTACCTCCTTCCTAGCCACGTTTCTCAGAAGAGGTACCTGAGGTGACATTTCCCACCTCTAAGGAGGCCCAGCTGTACAAACCTCCTCGACAAGAGAGAAAAGAGCATTTTTCTAACCTCCTTCCACCAAACACACATGTTCCACCCCTTCTGCAGCATTTCCATCCTCAAACCACACAGTTCTGACACCTACAGTGATCTGAAGGTTATTGGGGATCCCCTGACCACACTTTTACAAGGTGTACATGGGCTCTCCCCGATGCCCAAGATGACTTCCTTTGGGAAGGAGATGAAAGGAGATGTCATCCCCTAAAACCTTTGTTTGCAGCAATCACCACCTTGCAGCTTCTCCAGAGTCCCAGGGCCATGTGGCACAACTGGATGGTAATGGCAGCCAGGCTCCCTGGCACTACCGACCATCTCCCTCTAGCCAAGAACCACACTCTAAAGAGGGGACAATGAGTCACTGTTTTACATGGGATAATTTGATGGACTGCACCGCCTTTGACAGGAAAAATCATTCACTCTTCTCAGGATGTGCCCTGCTGGCTGGAAGGCAGTGGTCCATGGGCAAGAGAGGGACAAAGGGGTGTGATGCCTCCAGGAAATGTTAATCCAGGGTGTGGATGAAGGTCCTAAACTATTCTCTATGGAAAGTGATGGATGGGAAGAGCCAGGCAGAGGGGTGAGTACACGTCTTGCTCTTGTTCCAGCCAGACAGGGAATGGCTCAGCCTGCCAGATGCAGCAGTTCTTGTGGCAAACGTCTCAGGATAGAAACATGCAGCCTCAAGGAGCTAAAATGGGACCGAAAATCCAAGCACACCTGCCTCCACCTGTGCCTAAGATCTCTGATGTCTGTACACAGTTGTCTGCTGTCTGGGACCCTGTGCCCGGGGCTCACGGGACGAGAGTGCCTCTGGCATGCTGCACCAGGGGACGGAGCAGCAGCAGAGCTGCATCACCTCTCTATCTGATATTGGCGCACTTACACCACCCACAAAGTGCAAATTACTCACAGTACAGGGCCCTTACGCACAGAAACCTGAGGGCAGACACGTTCAGACAGCCCAGGAGCCCTGGGCATATTAAATGTGCTCACACGGTTTCCAGCCTGCTGTTCCCTGCTTCCTCGGTGCAGGGTTGCAATGCCCCTTGTCCATGACTGTTTCCTACCCACAAACATTTCCATGCTCAATGGCTCATGCCAGATGCAATAAAAGTGCAGACGGCAGATACGGGACATTGGCCTCCAGTGCAAAGTGCCACTGGCACTAAATGCCACCAGGCTTCAGGTTTCTTCATCTGGATCCAGTTCAACAGAGACACATTGACTTTCATAGGAAAATGCCTCAGCCTAGCCTCTCAAATGCTGTGGCAACCTTTGTAGGGCAGGCAATGCCACTGTGCCAAGGAAGGACGGCAGATCCCTCCTGAACAGCTAGCGAGACAGAGGCAGCATCCTTGCAGCTGACCTGACCTCTCTCCCAACCACAGTCTCCCGCTGACTGTCCCTCTCGTCACCAACTTTTCAGTATCTTCTCTTCTAGCTCAAACACGTCCCAACCAAGATCTTATCCAAGAATCACACCTGAAGAGGGCCTTCTGACAGGTCACGCAAGGGGCTGGCACTGCCATTACTACAGAAATGTGACAATAAGACCTATTTCACATCACCACCCCCTCTTCCACTGAAATGATCCAGAAAATACCTCTCCAACAGGCAGCTTCTTCATTCTCACTCCTTGGGGTCTGCTGTGCCTTTGGCACAGACCATGGCTGGAAACAGGATGCTGGGCGAGATCAACCACTGCTGCACCACAGCCTGTGTGCCCCATTGAACACCATGTGGGACATGGGATGGGAGAGGGGCAGGAGTTCAATAGTCAGAGCTATTTGGATTTTTCTCCAAATGGCTAAAAAAGAGGGATCTCTGCTGAAAGCGCTCCAAAGAAACATGGCAAGCGCTGCTGACAATGTAATCTCCACTGTCCATTTCTATTAATCATTTTACAGATTTAGCAAGAACTGGAAGGCATGGTGCTGACTTTTCACCATCTGAGATATGCAAGCGCTCCCAGATGCTGCAAAGCTAGCGTGACCCTGCGTGAGCCCCCCACCAGCACCCGTCGGAGGGGCACTTCCCAGCAGGCTGCTGGAGCACTTGCGTGTCAAAAAAGACAATGGATTCGTGTGTGCATTTTGCTTCTCGTGCCTGGATGACAAACCCAGCCCACAGAGCTTCATATTTGCAGTGCAAACTCAGCACTCTGCAGTTAACACTGGAGTTGAGAGACGATTTAGCATTCATGGGTTTGCAGCCAACTCCATCTTCCATATGCTGTGCACAACTGCTCAGACAGCAGCCACAAAGGCGGCTGGGAGGTTTGAGGGGGTGTCATCAGATGTATGTATTTTTTTAAGCTGCTACAAAAAGAACATTAAACTCCTGACATGAGATTGGGTCTGAACATCTTGCACTAACTTAGATTTCTACTGCATGTCACACACACTGGGCAGGAAAATAATTATCTTTCTAACTTTACTTTTTGTCTTCCCCCCTGCTCGAGAGGAGACTGTCCAACCTTTAACAACTGCCTGGAAGAGACTCCTGAAACCTGAAATTCCTGGTCTGTCCAGGCTTCAGCCAGATGACTCCTGTTTAGGGACTGCTGCCCATACCCAAGCCAGCACAGGGACTGGCAGTCACTCCTTCTAGAAGTGACTGTGATTCAGAGAGCTGGCTGCTCAACGTGTTTAAAACCGCTTCAGCATTACTCTTAATGCTCAACATCCTGGGAGGTTTACTTAGGAAGAAGCTATTGCCATTGCCATTAGGAAGATATTAAAATTACATATGGAAGCTCCTTGTTTTCTATAAAGCCTCATGAAAGCTCTTTCCTCTCTAGATGCCTGCTTTCTCACACAGCTGACTTTGCCTTTAAGTTTCTGAAGGTAATTTTTCTTCATTTCTCCCCAGTGGCACCTCTTGGACCATCACAGTGTCACAAGCCATACCCAGGCACAGGGGCTGGCACAGCTGGCCCTTGTCTGTGTGGCTCCCTCCTCCCTAGAGATGGGAATGGCTCAGGCTCTCTTTTTCAAGGAAGGCTTTCTTATTCCAGTTTAGTTAAATTGAGTCAAGGATCAGCCAGGGAAACTCTAATCAAGTGATGGAAATGGGTGACAGCTATAGGATTAGCTCACAATAAATCATGCAGAAAGACAAAGAAAGAAAGAATCCAGCTGCTTCAAGCAACTTGCCAAATGCCACAGCATCGTCTGTGGGGATTAGAGCAGGAGCAGAGCCAAGTGCAGCTGGTCTGGACACTCTGTCTCATTCAGTGGTTCTTCCTAAACCCCCATGTCTCCTCGGTGGCAGGAGGCTCTGGTTACCTGGTACCAGCCTGAAGCAGATGTCAGGAAGGTTTAACAGAAGGATCACAGGCATTTGAGGTGGGGGGATGTATTTTGCTGGGGCAACATGCCTAGCTCTCTGCTGTCATAAGGATTGCGATTAAGATCTTTATAGGAAACAGAAAATGAAGAGTAAAAAAAAAAAGGAATATGGCCTCTGTGAGCAAATAAAATATCTGTGCATAAGTACCATGCAACCTTCTGCTTTCAAATGGTTAATTCCTCCTGCAAGCCAAGCTAGAAGCTTTCCAAGAGCAATTTCTCTTCCCCATTACGCCTGTCGCTCTCCTGGCCTCAGCTGGCTGCTTGCATATATAATGCAAGCCTGAACTGCCAGCATTTCCATTCCTTGTCAATAAACTCCTCCTTTCCAGTCTGCTGCTCAACAGGAATTGCAGCAGAAGAGTTCACGCTGGCAGTGCCAAGGCAGAGATCCCTGCCGGGATGCACAGGGGCTGATTTCCAACTGGCAAGGCTGGGCCAGAGACCCACCTCTCCCCTGCACACCCGCACACTGAGGTCCTCTCCGCACCCTTGCAGGCTCCCATCGCTGGGGCAGGCTCAGGCAAGCCACAGCTGCAGAAAGCTCCTGGGCTCAGCCAGCAGCAAGGATCTACCAAGCCAAGAGCCCATCTGTACCAGCCTGCTGCCTTCTGTTCTGGGGGACCTGGCTAGACGTGCTCAAAACCTGCCTGCAGTCGGGTCTGGTTCAGACAGATGCTGTCTGTGCCCTCTGCACATAGGCTACTTGCACACATACAAGAAAAAGAAGTCTCTCTAATGTCGTATGGCTCAACGACTTGCCTGCTGAATACGTTTCAAGCCGTCTTGTCAGCTCCGCGCATCTGGAATTGATGAAAGCCTCAACAAGCAGATCCTGGAAAAAACGCACACTCAGCAAACCCTTCCCAACACACCACCTTGCACACAGCCACTCCCTCCCCGGCTTTGTTTCACGGCTCTCGCCCCTCTGCCCTCGGCGGAGGCAGCTGAGGGGCTGTGTCCTGCCTTTCTAAATGACAGCAGGTCATTAACCTGTGAGACTCACTGCCACAAGATACAAAGCAAGAGGCTTTACAATGCATTGAAGAGATGCATGAGCTTGCAGAGGAGGACAGGAGCAATTACAGCCTGCTGGAGACTAGGGAGAACCATCTCCAGCACATAACTTCTCATCACATAGCTCCTTGTGCCTACTTCTGCTGCATTTAGTAGTGGGCATTGCCTGAGGCCATCAAAGAGCCCTGTCTCCCCAGCCGGCATGTTTAACAGAGGATGCAAACATCTCCAGTGTCATTGCAGCACTGAGATGCAACAGATCCAACATCACCAGTAACAACTTGTCTGAGCTGTTGTTGGATTTATCTCCCTGTTGCCAGCCAAGCCCTCAGAATGGCTGTTAGCAGCAGGTGCTCTGAAGACATCTCTTTCCTTTTTACAGGGAATGAGCAAGGTCTAATGGAGATCTCCAGAAGAAGCGAATTGGAATCGAAGGTGCAATTGGTCTTGCACCTACACCCACCCAGCAGCGTCCGTTCATGGGCAACTGAAGTAAAACTCCAACAGCATCAAGTCAGCCTTGTTTGAGTCTCACAGTGCCTGTGTCTGCTGATCCTATTAAGCTAAAGGGAAATCAATCTCTCCGATATTGCCAGGAGTAAACTTGGAAAAGATCCAGCTGTGAATATGCAACCCCTGCACCCTTGCCAAAAGGAACGGCCTGGCTCTGCAGATGTGTGCAGGACTGAACTCGCTGCCTTCTCGTGCCATGAAGAAACACGACCGTGCGGAGACGCTCCCCATGGCCAGGGGAGGGGGCAGAGCTGTATGCATGCAGGGCATCACAGTAAGAATGGGGATGGGGAATTGCTGAGGAGCTTCTGACCTCCAATTAGTTTGTGTTAATTTCCCAGGTCCCTGCCTTGAAGAAAGCCCTCTGGAACAGGGGATCCAGCCTGAGAGTCACCCACACCCGGCGGCTCCAAACAAACATCACCTTTGAACCTCATGTCAACATTACCCATCTTCCTGGAAGGTCAGTGAAGCAACATCTGGCCAGAGAGCAGGCTTGGATCAGGTTGCACGTTAGCGGTGAGGCTGAAAATCCACAGGGAGAGCAGGGCTCCCGGAGAGACCACGCCAAGGAACAGCTCAAACCCGCTGCTCCCTCCCTGGAAGGGCTGGGAGAGCAGCCAGGAGACGGAGGGCTATTCATCAAGCGGCATTTACAAAGAGAAGAATAAGCTGTGAGTACTGCTGGGACAAGAGGCCAGGACTCGTGACCTCAGCGTCCCTCCATACCACAAGTGACGGGGACGGACCCATGGGCCACGACATGCCCTGTGCACTGCCGTGAGGGCCCAAAACATTCCATGGCACATCTCCATGCACACATACCATGGGTAGAGTTGCCAGCACCTGCCCATCTGCTGTGCCCAGGCTTCCTGATCTGCCACTTGAGCCACTGCAAAAACAGTGCCACCTTCAGAAGAGCCTTTTTGGGAAGAAAGCAGTTTCAAGTCCAGCTGGATAATGGAATGCTCTGAGGGAGTCTATGAAAATTAAGTCTCATTATGAAAAAGCTGGGTGCTTCTTCAGCACAGCAGGTCTCGGCACCTGTGCTCAGCCACAGTTTGGTTACATGGCCATGTAACAGAGTCATCCAAGCCCGACACCAGACTCGGATCTGGGGCAGTGTGGTTTGCAGCATCTCCCAGCTGCAGAAACAGCTTCACAATGTGACACACCGCCAGGAGGGTTCAGTGACAGCAATCAGGCAGAGCAGCACCGCTGGGAACACTGAATGCACTCCTCTTTCATTGCTCCAATGCATCAGGGACGATCATTGATCAAGTGGAGGGAAAGCAGGACATGCTAAAAGAGAGGGAGGAAAACAGAGCTTGAAGGAGCCAGGATGGGCTGTCCACGGGGCTGGGAACGGCTGGTGCTGGGAGAGTCCAGCTGTAGGTCAGGAAGCTCTCGCTGCTGCGCAGGGAAGGACCAAAGACTGCACAGGGCGGTGTGTGCAACTGGGACTGCAAAAGTAGGCAGACACTGAATCCACATGCACTCATACCCTCAAAATCAGGTTCTTGACCATTTTCAATACCAAACAATGATTGTCATCTCAGCATAGAGCTGCCAAAGGATGTGGGTTATGCGGCCAGGCTTTCCTGCATGGGTAGATGGTGACAAGCCACCTCAGCTGCAGACATAGCTGCGAACCCAAGGGTGACAGAGCTGCTGCAGTACTAACCAGTGAGGAGAAAAACTACTTTTTTCTCTCCCAGGAAAGACCAACTCCCAGCTCTTCTCAGTCAAATTCCCATCAGTCTGCCTGCTCATAAATTTACAACTGTTTATCTAATCGAAGCTCATCCAAATATTAAGAGCTCAGGGGCACTATGGGGATAACAGGAGCAGTTATTCTCTTCCTCTGCCAGGCTGCAGGAATTCCCCGCTGGCTGGCTCGAGGCTGGACACCTCTGTGCCCTGAAGCTAAACCTGCTCCCACCAAACTAAAAGCAATGGATTTGTGCAAGTTGAACAAATTTTGAATTCCTTCTCTGAGGCAAGGATCTGGTCTATCTAGAAACAAAATTCAGGCAGAGCTTTGTCTCTGAGCCTTCAAAAGGTGGGAGCTGGAAAGGGTTACAAGGCAGGGATCTTCAGAAAGCATATTCACCCCAGCTACCTCAGTAAGGGCTTGGGAAAAAATGAAACCCCCTCCATAGCGTTCAAAAGAAATGCTGGGGGAGAGCTTAGCTGCCCTCACACTAATCTGTCCACCAGCAAGCCAGCATAAAGATGTCCCCACATCCACATGTTCTGCCAGGCTGGGTGTATCAGCAGGACAGCACCAGGTTCAAGACGGATCTCCAATGGCATGGCTGGAGTCCAGATCCCACATAGTGCTCTTGCACAGCCGGTCACCAACTTTTCATACTGAAAGGTTGTTTTTTAGGCATCTGCCCAGGGCAAGTCACAGCGATGCCTGGGGCTGACGTTGAGACATATTTGCCAGCTGCAGGGGAGCGTGTGTGCACGGGGCAGTCTGCGGGACTCAGACTGAAAGCACACTTCAGGGCACTACTGCACTCTGCCAGATTCAGCCCAGCGAGAGGAGAGCAGAAATTTGGGGCTGTTAAATGGTGGGGTGACAGTTACGGATATTAGCTGCTGCAGGTTCACCTGTCTACTACGTCTCCTTGGCTTGCTCGGCTCCATGCAGAGGGGAACAGGCACCAGTGGCTGCTAAAACCAACCGTGCTGACTCCTGCAAAGTCTGTAGATGTCCCAGTACCTGGCTGGTGCTGCAGCAGCCTCCGTTTGCTGACCAGCCACACATCGCATCTCCGGACAGCATGAGGCTGGCAGTGGCAATGTTGGGTATCCCTTCTGCACAGAACCCAAGCTGCACAGAGCCACTTCTCACACTGTGTCCTTTGGTTCCCTTCCCTTCCCTGTTCTCATGCACACTGCGTGCTCCCTCAGAGCATCACGCTCTCCTTCCAAGACAATAAACGAAGCATTGTCTTTGCTTCCCAGCTCATTAAAACTGTAAGAGAAACAAAATCAAACCACACGTCCTGGTGCTACCTCCTATGCTGGGTGACCTCCTGTGAAGGACATAGAATCATAGAATCATTATG
>NW_009603876.1:0-1620 GCF_000690535.1 Cariama cristata
GTCCTACTGCGCAGCACATGGCAATGGCACCGCCTGCTCTTTCCCCACATGGCACTGACCCCGATGGCACTGCCCTGCTCTGAGCCCAGCGCAACGCCTCCTCTGTCCCCATAGCGCTGCCCTGCTCTGTCCCCATGGCACTGCCTTCTCTGTCCCTGATGGCACTGACCCAGATGGCACTGCCTGCTCTGTCCCCACCAACGGCTCTGCCCGCAACAGCACTGCCCTGCTCCCCTCCTTGTCACTCTCCCAGTGCCACTCCCTGCCCTGCCCTGTGCCCAGGGAGGCCGTAGGCGATGGCACAGCCCAGCACCGTCTGGCCAGGCCAAGACAGGCAGATGCTATGCCAGCAGCTGCTGGAGAGGAAAAGTGGCTACTTGAAACCCTTCTGTCTTTTCTGGCTCCCAGAGTGCCTCCCTCCACCCACGGTCCTTGATTAAGGCTCTGTGAACACCTGCAGGAAGGGTAAAAGGCACTGCAAACCTGTGCCCGAGTTAATCGCCCCAATGACAAGCACCCAGGGCCCCTTAGCACGCCCACCTCTACAACACACGCATAGACACAAGGCATTTCCCACTCAGGCCGCATCCCTGATGCCTCCTCCCTGAAATCACTGTTCGGAGCTTGCAAAAAGCTCTGGCCACCACTGCGCAGGGGTCAGGCACATGTCTGCTGCTTACAGCGCACCTTCCTAGGCTGGTGACCAAACCTTGCCTACTTTAGCCTCAACCTCCTCCTCACCCCCTAAACCCAATCCAGAACCAGACAGCACAGTGAGATCCGGAGTGTTAGCATGCAATGTCCTCACTACCCTGAGTCCCAGGCTGAACTCGGAAGAGGGAAAGATGGGGAGGAGGGTTCAGGGATATTCCAGAAGATGGGGGACGTTCAGGGTGTGCTGTGCCCTCCCACTGCCCTGGGGTCTTGATGACAGAGGGGTGAGCTGGGAAAGGGAAGACTGCACTGCAGCTCGCAGCCTCTGAAGGCAACCCTGAGGTCGTTGCAGTGAAGCGGCACCATCGCAAGCACAGTGTCCCACCCAGCCCTGCCTGCTCGCTCCAGTGTCCCACCGCAGCAGGCCACCCACCGGGCTGCACAGGAGGCCATGTGGCACCTGCATCCAGCCCCCACACCAGACAGGACCAGCGCCCCATTGATGCTCAAATTGAAGAGGGGGAGAAAAGAGTGGAAACTCTCAGCCTAGCCTGTGGAAAGAGCCATACAGCGTCCAGGCTGGGCGCTAAGGGAAAGGGTGCATCTACGCAGGGACATGACTGCAAGGCCACATTTCTTTCTAAGGGGAAATCAATGACAGCGCCGGTTCCCAAGAGAGCCAGCCCCCCGGGTCTGCCTCCAGCCTGCGTGCCGCAGACAGGGGTAAGATGGAGAAGCACAGCTGGCAGGGGCTAGCCAGCCCCACTGGCCTCACTTTTCCCATAACTCTAAAATATGAGCCCAGGTTGCAGCCCCAGAGGTGGGGAACCCCCGGGGCAAAGGTTTCGACCGATCCTCCCGCCTTACGCCCTCCCAGCCAGGGAGACAATGAAGGCGCACGGGGAGCCGGGGGCAGAGCCGGGGTCTGTGCCTGGGACAGGCTCCACGGAGTTTTCCCGGCAAGCC
>NW_009603877.1:0-286 GCF_000690535.1 Cariama cristata
TCATTTATCCGGTTTCATAAATAATGTCCTTATTATCTCCAGCCCCCTTAATTCATGCTCCTGTCCGCTTGATTGCGGGGTTTCAGCAGATAAAAAGTTTATAAGTTGGTCGGGTTCTTGTTTTCCTTTTTCCATCATTAACATCATTAATATGAGCTATCAATAACCCTGTCGTTTGGAGCATAGCTTCACAGTATTGATCTGCGCAGCTATTCATCTCTGCCACAGAAGACACGGAATAATTTTCGCATTACAGTAGCTTGGATTTGCTTTTAATTCATATTTA